>NC_134037.1:63824174-64007865 GCF_965140245.1 Athene noctua | reverse complement strand
GTGGAAAGTTTTGCCGATAAGTGTTAGTAGTGTGTTGGCGGGGAGAAGAAGATGTGGTGTTGGGAATTGGTGACTTTAAAGGGCTTAGCTTCAGAGATAGGAAGTCTGGGAAGCCGTGGTGGAAGTGCGAGTCACCCAGGCAGAGCCGCTGGGACTAGTCCCTGAAGCAGGAGAGCTTCTCTGTGCCCAGAGTGATTCCTCAACACTGCTGTCGCAGTGGCCTATCTTGATTTATCATATATCCCCTCTCAAAGGAGGAATGAAGATCCTCTCTAATCGCCCCTCGCAGCAGGGATTGTAATTCCCTGTAGTTCTCCCTGCTGAGCAATTTCTGTATCTGGTTGATCTCTATAGGGCAATTTTTTTTCCTATTGGAGAAAGGGGGGGGGCGGGGGATGGGATTAGCTTCTTTTCCTGCTCAGAGCGAGAGTAGCGTCTGAAAACATTGCTTGTCTTCAAAATGCTGTATCATAAAGAAATCATGGACTCAAAGAATTTTTTGTTTGCAAGGTGTTTCACAGGCCATATCATCACACAGCATCACCCAAGTCAGCTGCTTGAAATCTTGGCGCCAGCATGGGGCATTTAAGGCAAAAAAAAGCCAGTCCCTTGCAAAAATGCAGTTTGGGAATTCCTCTGACCTCCCTTGGGAGGGAGGTTTGAGAAGATTGTTTTGTACACACATATTCCCATATCCAGATTGCACAAAAGCCACTGCTCTTACATTTGCACTGTTAACAGTTTGCTTGTGCAACTGCTGCAGAAATACTGCTTGTGCAGCCCCAGAGCCACAGACTTTATGAAAGGAGCACTCCTTTTGATTTACAGCTTTTAGACTGGCCAGCTGTATGTAACTCCCAAGCCTGTGGGAATGGCTATCAGAAGCTGGTTTTCTATCTTTATGCCTTTTTCTCATAGAAATTTTTTCTCTTTGGGAGTGGCAAAAGGAGTCCTTGCTTTGGCTCTTCTGTAGAAGAGTAAGAGTGGGGAAGAGGGGCTCCCTATCTTCTTGTGTAACCTCTTTCCTGCTTTCTTCCACTCCAATCATGAAGTGACCACATGACCTGACCTGAAGTAAATTTAGGAATCAAGTAATCAGTCTTGATCCTCATATTTAAAAGTTTCCCTATAATTAAAATAAATACTTAAGATTTTTTTTTTTTTTTTTACTTGTTAGCTTTTCATACTAAAGAACTGCAGCTCCTGGAAGTTCAAAGCAAGCTTGGTTATGGGAAGAGGTAGGGTTTTTCTCTTGCAGCCCAGAGGTGTTTTGACAAAATGTGATATTCTATGTATTTTGTTAGTATCATGACTTGTGACTAATACAAAAGGAATTAAAGCCTCAGTCAAAACAAAAGCCAGCAAATAGGCAGACACTTTTACATGATCTTTGTTCTCCCCTCACACCCACGTAGTTTAGCATGCCCGGAGTCATCTGAGAGTTTATAAAGCAAACAAGGACCCAAATTCGTATCACCAGAAGAAAGTGTTAAATACACCCAGAAAGTCCCCACAAATAGTCCATGGCTATTGAGCTCCGCTGGTACAGTCACATATAGAAAGGCTGCCTATATAAGTACAGGTTTCAGGCTTCAGTCTCATGGATATATTAATAAACCTGTCATTGCCAAAAATTGAAATAACACTTATTCATGCTTTGGATCGGTATTGTGCGCCCCAAGCATGATTTCTTTAGTTTTGTTTGGAAGACTCCAGCATCAGTGAAGTGAGCCCTAATTTGAAAATATTTGTGCCTATGAATATTAGACAGCTGCAGATCTGTACAGTAGTGCTCATATGCTTTTCTCTTGCTGTTCAGAAGAAACGTCTGCGATCTGCTGTGGTCTGGACTTAAACTTTCTCAAAAAGTCTAGAAATCTCTCCATGATACTTATTGTTTCTTCTGCAACACTTGGATAACATCTCTGAAAAAATATCAGTGGTTCATAAAATAATATGTACTGATAACACTGTATCCTCAACATAGCTGTATTGTGAAAGAATAAGAATGAAAAAGTATAAATAATTTTATCAGAGTAACTCTTAAATGACCAAACTGAGCATGGGAGAATATTTTACAGATATGACATGCTTGTATGGTCATAAATAATCCGTGCAGACTCCTCTCCACACAGCCAGCTACTGAGAAAGTGAATAGTGATATTGCAAAGCAATTACAAGACTTTCTTGTACAAATACAGGGAAGGGCTGTGTAACAAACTTAGAAAAAAAAAAAAGGCACTTTCTTCTCAAAACTATAATGAGCTAGTTAGTTTAAAAGCTTTAAAAGCACAATTTTGGGTCCAATAATTTGGGAAGCACTGGGTTAGAGAGTGATTAGGGCAGTAAACCAAGGAGCAAAAGCGGTGTAGGGAAGGAAGGGAGAGATGGGAGGAAAAATGGTAGCTCCTGACTAGGAAAGTGATGGTGAATATTTGAGATTTGTCTGGGAGAGCAATCTTTTTACCTAGCTCAGATGCAGTAAGAACAGTACGTGTGGCAGCCCAAATGTGTTTCTGATTGTATTACAACACTTAAAATATCTTATAATTTGTCATTAAATATTGGAATTTAGATTTCCCATTAAGTTTTTTATTTATATTTATGTTCTGCTATCTCCTGCTGATGTGGAGGCCAGAACAGCTCCTGTGACGCTGATGTCTGATCACCATGAAATGTTGCCCAGAAATCCCTGCACCCAATTCACAGCTCTGGGTTGAGCTGGCGTGTACCTGCATGTAGGACCATGGATCCAGACTGCAGGGCTGCATCTTTTGGGAAGCTGCTCAGGCATTTATGGTTACCATTGAACTTTTCCATGCAGTTGTCCTTCTTGTTTTGAATTTGAATGGCTTTTGCTTTCAAAGATGCAGTTGGGTAGTATCTTTATTTACAGATTATATTTTTTTACTGTAATTTTATCCGTAGGTATTTACAGGTCGTGATCAACTCATTTCTTAACTTGACTCAGAACTAAGAAATGGAAGGAGATTTCTGAGGCTTTCAGTGAGTCTTTCAGTTATTTTCTGTATATTTTCAGTTTCTCAAATATCTTTTCAGTGTGTGGACCCTGACACAGGGGACAGAGCATAGCAATACTTGACTCGTTCCCCGGCAACACAGCCAGTTCTCCTCTCTCTCATCATTTCACACTTGGGGGCTTCTGCTTAGTTGATTATTTAGCAAGGTGCCTCGGTCTCTTTCATCATCACTGCTTCCTGGGTACTTTTTCTATCTCAAACCTGTGACTTTATTTTTTTCTACACTTGATATTATGGTGTGGCACTTTTGTATTCCTTCTTCATGTCTGCTGTGCGTCCCCTGAAGTTAGTGAACCATTGCTGATTTCACCAACGTTAAGAGGAGATGTAATTTGTTAATTTTAAGGATTTTAATTTAATTGCTTTTTGACATATTCTTTTCACTTTCATAGTAACAGTGTTTGTCATTCTGGGTTTGAAACTTGACAAAAGCTTCTATGACCACGCAAGCAACTCAACAAATCTACGAGAAAACTAGAAAAAAGAGACATTTTAGTGATGACCATGTCAAACACCATCTTTTAGAAATCTTACACTAAGCTTACCTTCAAATCAGCAGGCAAGAATCTTGTTCCTCCACCTGTGTACACTTTATATGCATACACTTTATGTTTTAAATTCCACATTTCAACAAAACTTGATTCTTTGCTTAAATACAAGCCATCTTATGTGTGCATAAGTGTTTGGGGTGTGTGTTATATATACAGGAGCAAAATGTATTGCATCATTTCTGAGTAAAAAACTCAGCAGAGTGCTTGAAAGTTTGAGAGATGGGTATTATTTTTCCACCAAGGAATGTTTTCCTTCTTAAAAGCAAGGTTACTTCTCCTGTTTGCATTAGGAATTCACCACTGACTTCAATGAAAACAGGATTGGGTTCAATAGTTTGCTGTGTTGAAAAATTCTGGAAACTTTTCTGTGATGGAGTAACTGCAAGTTAATCTTCATAATTTGTTGGGAAGACAGATGCTACTGCTGTTGTCCAAAGGATGCAGTACATTTGGCACCCTCTTTCTGTCACATTTTTGTTTCTTATGTGCATTTATATCTTTGGCTATGCAGGCTGTTTGCACAGAGGGTAGGGCACGGGGATGCTCTCCACCTCTGCAGAACAACACATTCCCCCAAAGGAACCAAGTCCCACCTCCTGCTCTCTGTCTGCTTTGTGTTTGTTCTGCTAATTTTGACATTATAAATAAGAGAGGGAAATTAAACCCAGAAGTAAGTTATGCTCTCTGAATCCATCTGTCCAATTAGGAAAAAAAGTAGAGATTGTTCATTTAACTGGGATGTCTATCAATCTTTGTGGAGGCTTCACAGGAGGGACGGTCTTCAGCTTCTTACAGAAGTCGTACAGGTTGAAAACCTATATCCACCAGTTGGTTTCTGAACTATGCCAAGACAGAGAACAGGGCAGCGAGGGGTAGGGACCAGGAAGCACCTTTGTCCCCTCCAAGAGCAGCTGTGTGGCTTCCACACAGTCAAATAAACGCTTAAGGTGGAGAACAGCAGTTATGGACTTAAACTGCTGCTTCCAAGATTAGTCACCTAGCAGAGCTTTCTAATGGAAAGAATGGTGATGGGTCAGTCGGTCCTACCCAAAGGGAGAAGGAGAGAGGAGAAGAGAAAAAAATCTGCGCTGATAGACATTGTAAAGAGGAGGCTAGACAGACATCCCTCAGGTCTGACACAGGTAAATGGTGATCCTGCCCCCGAGTCAGGGTTTGGCTTAAATGGTCTCAGAAAGTTAATACTTACCCAGGGAGTCCATTACTCTGATAAAGATTTTCACCAGTCTGTTTTAAGGGGAAAAAAAAACAACCTGACAATTGACAACCTGCACTCTTTATTTTCTTTAGTAAAAGAGATGTTAATATAAAATCATTATTAACCATTAGCATATACTCTGTCTCTCAGAAATTTAGTATTATGTGGAGATAGCAACATACAATATTTAATTAACCAATAAAATCTATGATGATCTCTGTACAATCTTGATATAATCAGTGAAAAAAAATTAGTTGAATAACTTTGGTTTTTCAGATTTCTACTCATGCTTGAAATTGCAAAGACACAGCAGAGAGAACCAGTTTGACTCCATTTTTTTCACTGGTGTCATTGTGGTGAAAGTCCTCCTGGCATCAGTTGCTTTTCTTCCTGGGGCTGACTGGCTTCCTGCACTCTGCCTCTACTCCAAATAAATGGATTTATCTGGCTGTATGAGAGGAAGAGTATAGAAGGTACTTTTTAGATTAAGAAATATTAGAAAATAGTAATTATTTTATAGTGTTTAATCCAGCCAGATGTTTTGTGTAATCACCAAAATCTTTGGGATGGAATTTTTAATGGGACTATGAGACACCAATTTAGAGGTCTACCATAAACCACACAAAACCAGAAGCCTCAGACTCCTCGTTCGTTTTGAAAAATTACTGTATACAACTCTAAATTTTAGGGTTTTTAAAAAATTGTCAGCTATGGTTTGTGTTCATTTAAAGTTAGAGGGATTTCTCTCCAAAATATATGCTATTTTCATACTCATTATATATAAAGATTTTCTCATTAATTCAGGCCTACAGGTTACAACCGTAAGACCTGTATGTAAACTGAACGTGGCAGGTTTTAGAGCTGGGTGCACTACCCAGGTTTAGAGGATGGTAGTGAGTTCTGGGAAGTAAGAGCTGCACTTGGCTTCCTGGTGCTACCCTATTGGGATGCTCCCAGTTGTTGATAGGATCTGGGAAGTGAAAGGCAAAGAGATGATGCCTTTCTATTGTTCCTTAACGAGTCAATTAATATGAAGATTTAGCCTGGTTATGGGTAGTGACCTACCACTTGATTTAGTCCTGCTGGTATGTTGTGGCATTGAAGTATCCTTGCTAGAGAGCAGTCTAGTTGCCTGATCTGTCCGTTTGCAGGGAACAGGATATCCCAGAGACATAAAAAGGTTTGGATTCAGCCTGTTTCTCATGTATCCTGTGCTCTGTGGCATACTTTGGGTTAGACGTCTGCTGGCTGTTCTCTTATGCAATGTAGATTTACATGCAGAAATTCATGAATATTGAACTTTGATTACTAATTAATGCAGTGTCTTTTATAAACATTTTATAAACTACATAGACAACAGCAACACCATTTGTTAGCAGGGGGCAACAAGATGTCTGTTCTCACCTGTGAAAATTAAATGAAGCACCTTTTATTTACCCCTTTAATTTAATGATTTTTATCCCTCATTGGACTGATCTACATAAATCCAGATTTTGGCATCAGTGTGATGCAAGAGGGTTAGAGAAGCCGGAATCTTGTTACAGTGGGAGAATACCTACACAGGATGAACCCAGCTTCACTGACAATCCTGTTTATATACAGTGTAGATGGGGGACCAAGAGCTGGAAGGTTTGTGGGTTGAACTTGATGTTGTCTCCGAAATGCTGAGCCAGCAGAATGGGCTCCTAGGGAACATTTACTACTAGGAGAAGTAATAGGAGTGGAAAACTCTGCTGTCTTGATCCAAGGTCAGGACTGCTCCAAGAAGAGGAAGGTGGAAATGTTCCACCTGTGCCTCTGCCCGTGCCAAACATTTCCTTGGGCACACACGATGATCTGACTGGTCTTAAACATTTGTTTAAAGTATTTATCTTAGAGAAAAAACCCTTCAAGTTGGGAACAACTGTTATGTCTTAACCTTCTTGATTAAGGTGGGACAACAGAGCATCATGCTTATTTTATTGATGTTTATTGAAGCTGCACTTAGGAGAACAGTAACGTGGCCATGCAAATATGCCAGAGGTTTTGTATTTACTATTCCTGTGTTTTTCTGAAAAGAATTCAAAAAGGCATTGACTAGCTCTGAGAGGGGAAGTGTATGGCTCCATTGCATCTTCTGAAAATGGAAGCCCTCTGAAAGCGAGGTATCAGTCAAAGTGGGGATACAAACTCTCCAGCATTTCAGTATATGGTGGTTTTTTTCTGGAATCTGCTATATTACTTAATCTTTTGGTCTTTACAGTTTTATTTTTCCCCTTGTCAATTTCTCAAATACTTGAGAATTATTTTCACATTGTAAAGTGGAAAATGCCTATAATGTAATCGATCGCTTTAAACAGAGTAACTGCAGGAAGGCTTTTATAAGTCCCTTTAATTCTCTTTCTGTGCATTTTATGTACTTGTTTTGCATTTTTCTTTTCTTTTGCTGGGATAGTAGAGAAGAAGACACAGTTGGTTTTCCTTTCGGGTTGGAATACTGAGGAGATGCAAATTCTTCTTAGGAAGTAATATAGAGAGCTGGAAGAAATGTTTGGGACCAGTGACTACAGAGGAGGACCATTTCTACCTTTCCGTTCCTGAAGCAGCCTGACCATGGCTCAAGTTAGGACAGTTTGGGAGCTCTGCTGTTAATACCTGCAACCTATGTTTTAAATGCTCTGTTAATCTCAAACTAGTATACATAAAGACCAGTATGCTTTTAGCTATTTGTCTGATGAGTTTGGACTCACGTTGGTTGATGTTTTAAATGACTTGCCTGAGGACAGAAAAATAAAATCAATGTTAGAAAAAAATTATTTTCCCAATCCTGTGCTTGGGGCACTAGCAGAATGATTTAGGTATCTTTTCTACACTGCTTGGGGCACTAGCAGAATGATTTAGGTATCTTTTCCACACTGTCAGGCTGGTTTCTGCAGACATTGCCAGATTTCCAAATACCTTGACTCAAGTTCATAAAAACTTCTCCTCTTGGGAAAGAAAATTGTAGGGCAAGAGTTTTATTAGACCAGTTGGAAAAGCCTACAAGCTTTAGAGCAAAGAGTCTCTCATTTCTCTTGCTTGTGGTTGTTGTCTTTTCCCTTCTTTTACAAGTACCTCTGCAAAAGGAGGCACTTAGCCGCAGTCACTCATGCGGTGTAATTCTGGGAGCTGATTCCCAGCAAGTGCCACAAGGGAATACCTCAGCAATGGCATTTCTACCCAGTTGTACCTCCTCAGGTGTGGAGAAGAATTCATTCTCTTTCATTTGAATTTAACCCAATCTCAATTTTTTTACTTTTTACTGAGTGTATCTGTTCTGGAGCTGATGTTCCCTGAAGAAGGATACCTTTTAATGTATGTACCTGTAAGTATAAGTACTATTTTAAAATGGTTAGTTATACTTCGTATATATCTTTGCTAAGTTAACACACATGTAATTACAATTAAACCTGTCTGTCCATCTATCTGTCACATGGGGCATACACAGTTTAAATGCTTTTTGCACATGTTTCATAGCAGATTTTCTTTACAGTAATTGCTGTGTACTGTTCTTCACGGCATTACTCACAGGTACCTGGTGACGTGTTTGTATGTAATGTATTTGTATGCATTTCTTGCAGGACTGAGAGGATCCTTAGACAGATGGTTTCAAATGTTTCTGTCCTAATTAGACAAGAGATGTCTGGTGCAGGAGTATTTTTAGGTAAGTGGTGTGTTCTAGGGAGACAGTCATGTCGTTGCTCTGGATAAAACCCAGTGTCACTGTCGGCTCCAAGCAATTTTTAAGATTTGATTCTTACACAGCTTAACTAGCTCACCAGCTGAGGGCCAGCTTTCTGCTGGATAGTCACAGGTTGTTGTTTCAGCTGTACCATGTTCTTTCTTTCCTTACAGCTTTCGGAATTGGGTGGAGTGTCTCCTACAACAAAGTGCACTGGTTTGTATGAAAAGATGTTTATGTTTTTACTAAGTTTTCAATGCTTTATAGATCTTGTGCTTTTTTTTTTTTTCTTAAATGTTTGTGATATGAACAAGAAGGTGCCATATTTTAATCAGTACTTTAGTATATGAATCATTCTGTGTGATGGTGTGAGTGAGCAGTTGGCAAGATCTTCTTCAGTAACGGTAGTAAGAGATTTTAAAAAGCAAAACACTTGAATAATCTTTCTGTGCTTCATTAGGTGAGTGCCTTCCTCAAGAAGAGAAGTGGTGGGATTGAGTTGAGCTGGGAGAAGGTGGTAATCGATGTTGCCCTGTGCTCTTGCCAGCAGAATTATATCTAGTCCAAGGTTTAGATTTAGACTGTGTTTTCTTCATAATTTTGGTCTCTTAATGATGCAAAAATTTTTTGGTGAAGTCATCAAAGTCTCTTAATATGAGTTTTGGGAATTGTACTACTCTGCCCACAAAGTGCTGCTTGTAACTGTACTAGGAAAGTTTTATTACATGAGTATTGTTCTTGGGCTTATAAATAGCAGCAAGTTGAAAAAGGTTGGTTTTGTAACACAGTATTTGTAGATCAAGTGTGTAGTTCTACAAAACCATTTGGATAGTATGTTTTAATGGAAAAATATCTGCTGGAGATTGGAAAGCAATAAGGCTGGTATTCCCACACTTCTACTAGTCTAAATGTGGCCAGCATGATGGGGTGAGCAGTGCTGCTGAGCGCAGCTCCATTGCTGGAAGAGAGGTTATCAGCACCCCCAGGTTTTGGTAAAGAGTCACAAGGACTTTGGGAATAAGGGCTTCAGAGCTGCTGAGAAGCAGCAGACTGACCTTCGAGCTGTACAAAGAGAAGATCATTCAGTCCCACAGGAGATTTCAAGAACTCGAGTATTGTTTCCATTCCAGCTCTCAGCCTCCAAAATGTCATTTTTCTCCACAAAAGAAAATAAAGCCAGGGAGCAATCCGGGGTTAGTTCCAGAGTCGTGGAAGAGGGACATCCCAGCCACAGGCTCTGCTGGCACAGGACACTCACATGCCACGCTGTGCAGGGGCTGTCCACCCTCCAAGGCCCCTGCAGCTCACCAGAAACACCAGTGAGTGTCAGCCTTTTTACCAGACCCACTATAACAAACCTCTGGCTTTTCTGAGATACTGCAGTTTGTCCAAGTCACTAGATGATCCTGCTGCTTTGGCTTTTGGCTGAATTACTGGAATGATCTCAGCCGACCCCAAGTCTGAGTTCATTAGAGCCTGTTTTTTCAGTTTTCTGTCTGTGCCTGTTTGCAGCAAGAGGAACAGGGAGCTGGATAGAGGGAGGCCGGCCTTTCCACACAGGAAGGCATGCAGCTCTTACTGACAACAGCCTCTGTGGTGCACACATACCTCCACCTCTCCTTCCATCATGGCATCCAGGCT
This sequence comes from Athene noctua, assembly GCF_965140245.1. Classification (NCBI taxonomy): domain Eukaryota; kingdom Metazoa; phylum Chordata; class Aves; order Strigiformes; family Strigidae; genus Athene; species Athene noctua. The sequence continues at coordinate 63,997,716 of NC_134037.1, read as the reverse complement.
GGCTGGGAAATCCTATTTCTGCTTGCTGTGCTTGCTGTACAGCAAGCATGCTGTAGGGCGTATTCCATCATCCTTCCCTATATAACAATATACCATGTGGTGTAGAGACTTCTAAAATGTTATCAGTACCATCCTTCCCAAACCGAGACATGATGCAGTACTTTAAAGTAAGTATTTTCCATTATTTTGTATGAAAACTTGTACTGTGCCTGCTATAGGAAACACTAGTTAGACATCAGCGACCACTGTTGTGGTTGAAAGGCAGCAATTCTCCTACTGGATGTGTAATTCAATCATTCTTTATGAGTCAAGGTGTTATATGAGCTTGTCATGTTGGCTTGATTGAAACTTTATCTCAGGGTTTCTGTTATGTAAGAACAGAGCATACAGTCTTACAAGAAAATGAAGTCAAAAGCTAATTTTAAGAAACATTCTTCATTCTTTCTTTGTCCCTGCCCCCAGAAAACATAAACATATTCTTCTGTAATTGTCCCAAGGATCCCTTCTTTAACACATAATTTTACAAAGGTTGCGTCTCCCCAGTTGAGTTCTGAGGTCACAACTTCGGCCTTGAGGGATATCATGCACTTGCAATTTCTCCTTAAATTAATCCACATCCACTTGCAGGTGTTAGGAAATTTTTAAAAGAGAACCTAACCACCCACCATGTCACCATTTTCTATTTTGTCATTCATCTGAGTTTGTACCTTTGAAGTTACTGCTCTAATTGGAAGAAAAGTCAGGCTAATCTATTCCCTTTAAAAATTATTTTCATTTCACCAGTACCTAATTATTATTTTTCTCTCATTTCTTATGATGTTTTAGGTGAAAGTAATTTTTGGTGCTTATCATTTTTTAAGCGTTTTCTTTTCTAGAAGTTGTTTTCTAGTGTGATGGATTCCTCACATCACAGTAGGTGGTGATATTCTGGAAGCCCCAGTGATACTTGTGAAATATTTTCCTGCAAAAGCCTAAAAAGGAAGCACTGCTAATTTCCCTTATGTACTAGTTTGATTGGTTTTCATAGGATTACTGTTTAATTTCTGTTGAGTTCCAGGCTCTTTTTCCTCTAAACAGGAACAAAACGCGCTTCAAACAGCGTAACTTCATTTTAAAACCGATTTCGCATGGCTCGAAGCTTTCAAGGGCCAATACGACTTCTCGTGGAGCATGACCTTCACGTTTTGGGTGATATGCTGTTTTTCCTTTCCGTCCCGATTTGCAGGGAGTGGGGATCATTCCTCCCAAAGCATCTTTCCTTCCTTTCCTGCCGCCATGGCGGTGGGTCGGCGGTGCGCGGAGCGGGCTGCACGCCGCGGCCCTTCCGAGCGCGTCGGGGACCGCGTGGCCGAGCGATGGTGGCACCGGGGACACCAAGGGACGCGGGTGGGGGTTTGAGCTCCGCGACTCCCCGTTTCCCACTTACAGAGCAAACATAACTCTCCCGCCGGGGGATCTCCCGCTCAGCCTCCCGTCCGCGGCACCCTGCTCTCACTCCAAGTCCAGAGGGGGCCGAGATCTGGGAAGGGCCCGTGTGCCGCCAGGCTTCCTCCCGCGGGCTTCTCCCACCGGAGTTAAAGCTTCCGCGGGGCCGGAGGGGTCCCCCGCCAGCATCGCCCCCGTCGGGAGGAGGGTTTTTCCCGTCAACGCGAGCTGCGAGCGCCTCCCCGGGAAGCCCCCGCGGGAGCCCGGCGGCCGCGGCGAGGGCACGGCAGGTGCTGCCGGCGCGGCGGGGGCCCGGCCCCGACGGGCGGCGCGGGGGAGCCGGGGGCGGCCGCCGGCGCCGGGCCGGGGCGGGGAGCGAACAAAGCGGCTGCCGAGGGCACTGCCCCGACGGGGCCGGCCGGCACGGGGCCGCCCGCAGCGGGGGCGGGGTGACCGGGGCACCCGGCCCCCCCTCCGCGCACACACACGCGCAGCCAGACGCGCACGGACGGCAGACACGCACACGCCCGGGCACAGGCAGAGCCACGGGCGGCCGCCGGTGCGCGGCGGGAGGATGCGGCGGCTGCGCCCCTGGGCGCTGGTGCTGGGCGGGCTGCTCTGGGCCGCCGCTGCCGCCGGGCCGCCGCCGCAGAGGTACCCGCACAGCGCGGTGCTGGACGGCGCGGCCGCGTACCGCCTGCGCTGGGGCCGCCGCGGCAGCGCCCTCGCCTTCCGCCTGGAGGTGCGCACCCGCGGCTACGTGGGCTTCGGGCTCTCGGCCAGCGGCGGCATGGCCTCGGCCGACATCGTGGTGGGGGGCGTGGAGAGGGGCCAGCCCTACCTGCAGGTAAGGCCCGGCTCCTTCCCTGCCCGCCGGACGCGGCACCCCGCTCCCGCCCCGCGCCCCGCGCCCTCTTTATCCGCCCGCCTTCCCCTGGCGTTTCTTTCTCGGAACGCGCCTCTTTCGCTGCCCCTCTTCCTTTTGCAGCCTCCTCGCCCCGCATCCCCAAACCTCTTCGCTTCTAACTTCCAGCTTGGTGGTTATCCCTATTGTTCTGCGTTCCTCTCCTCCCGGAGGAGCTCTTCCTTTTCGGTCCGCTCCCTGCCAATCTCCCCTCTAAACTTCTCCACGGGTTTCGGCAAAGGTGTCGGGTTTCCTTCCTCCTTACCCAGAAAACGCAACAGCTCTTTTCTGTCTCCTCGGACACTCTCTCCCTGCCGGACCCCGAGCCTAGACCCGAGGGGGAGCGGGGCGGGATGGCGGAGTCCCCTCCCAGCGAGGTGCGGCACCTTTCCCCTCACCTGCCAACAAGTGACCGAGCTCGGCCGCGTCCTGGTGCCGCCCGAGCTTCCTCTTTGTCACCCCACTGCCATGAGGGCACGATCCCGCCAGCTGCCCAGCCTGCTGCCATCCTCGCCTGCTGGGACACAGCCGGTGCTGCTCCTGCCCTTGGTGTTCCTCCTCACCTGGGGGAGTTTTGACCCAGATGGCGAAGAGGACTTAGAGTAACCGCTGGGGTCCCGGTGCTTGTCCTTGTTCTGGCAAAGCAACCTCAGAGTAGCCCGACCGCACGGGTGTAATTCTCTAGGTGTGTTCCTGTGGTTGTCCACAGCCGGGGCTACGGCTGGCAACAGGCGTGTGGGCCACAGGCTCCGCCGGTGCCTCCAGCCACCGTCCGCGCCAGGAGGCACCGCTGGCCCGTGGGGTAGGAGGAGACGTGAGAGGGGAAGGGACCCACACCTTCCTCCGGTCCCCTCTCAGCGACCGGAGATCCAGCCTGGAGGGGCTGCTCTGGGGCTGGGGCAGTAGGGACAGCTTGTCCCACGGTTGAGTGCAAGGGGAATCAGGCCCGGCATCACAGCTTGTCACCCCCCGCTGCCTGAATAATAACTTTTAGAGAGGCAATTTAAGAGCAGAGTAACACCTAATTGTTAAGAGCGCAGTCTGGGAGAAGTTGTTTGTCTTTTCTTCACTGTGTTAGAACTCGTTGATCTTTGAAGCTGCTGCTTATGTTTTGAGATCTTTTTCTTTAAGAATACAGATTTTTCTTAACATTTCACCTAAGAAAACTAAATGCTTAATATGGTCTCCCGACGATTAAGGTTTTATCAAATCAAAACTTTTCTAGAAAAAGAGAGCTTTCGGCATAAAAATCTCCCCACTTTTTTTTTTTTTTCCCCCATTAGTTTTTCTATATGAAGTTCAAGCAAGTATTTGTCTTACCTAAGTTCAGACTGATCATTTTCAGAATATTTTTTCTCCATATTTCAAAATTAAGATCAATTTTCTTAAAACCTCAGTCTAAATAAAACACTAATAATAAAAAACCCTATTCAGTTCATTGAGCAATGAGCTCTTAGCTCACAGAACGTGAGTCTTTCTGGAGCCTTACACTTCAGATGATAACACCTATTAACCATTAAAAGAAACCCAAACTCTGTGCTTGGTTAGTTCGTAGATCCTGTTAGGGTAAAGCAAGCCTTTTAGAAAGGCATCCAGATCTAGGGTAAAGACATCCAGTGATGGAGGATCCATCACTTGATCATTTGTGGCCATTGTGAGTCTGTGCCGTTCCTGATTTCCAGTGTTAGTTTGAGTTCAGATTCCAGCTATGTATTTTCTCTACTATATTAAAAACTCTTCTCCCCCCACCATCCCACCTCCATAAAGTTATTTATATGCCATAATCAAGTCACTCCTCAGTTTCTTTTGCATGAAATAAATGGATTGAGCTCTTTAAGTGTCCTACTCAGGACATTTTGCCCAGCACCCAGAGTACTTCTGTGGCTCTTTTCAGCACCCCTCACAGGTTTTCAGCATCTTTTAAAAATGGCCCCATACAGATTCCATTCTTATTCCAAAGATTTTATTCACTGGCCTCCCGTGACAAATACAACTGAGACAGAAGAGGGAAGGACTGTAGCAAGTGCTTCCTGTTACAGAACAGCTGATATTTTTCCTAAAACACTGATTTAGCACATAAACATCTGCTTTGCTGAGTTATTTTGTTGTGCTTTTTGAGTAGGTAAGGCAGGGAGTAAATACTTGCCTTAAACTGACTTGGAACGTGAGGTTTTCTCCATCCCAATTCCTTCTTCAGTTGCAGGCAGCAAGGTTTCTTTTTGAGCTGGACTGAGGTCTTTTAAGAAGTTGCTCTGTTAAAATATTTCCATACTTGCACCAACAAGGAAAGGCCAGAAACAAAGACAATGAAGAAACAAAATTTGTCCAAAGGCTTTTTCTGGCCACTCAGCAGGAATTGCTATGAAGTGTTCAAGAATGCTATTTCAATAATATCTAATTCTTCCCTTTACTGGACACAAAGTTAGTATTTTAAAAACACATTCTCTGTTAAGTATATATCATCATAATTTACATTATTGACTACTGAAAAGGAATTTTTCATAGATAGTGTCCTTGAAAGTATGTGGTTTTATGCCTAGCTGCACTCTATAAAATATGTACACCCTATAATGAAAGAACTTACTTTTCTTTTTGGTTTTAGAAATATGTTTTTATTCCATGATCATCAGTTGGAAAATGTGCATCGTGGTCTAAACTCTTAGAAGGGTCATTTTTTGGTTTCTTTGAAAGTTTTGAGATGCTTGTTAGTGGCCTGATTTTCAGAAGATGTTCTGAAACACCTTTGTAGCCTTTCAAGTGGGCATTGAAATTGCTAGTCTCTTGAGAGATTTTAGCCTCTTCCCCCTCCCCCCTTAAATTCTCTTTCCTCCTTTAAAAATAGAAAGTGTTCTCAGAGGTAAGAGTCCTCTTCTTGGAGCAAACATGTAAATGTAGTTAGACTACAGCCGTCAGTAAAGGTAAAAGCAGATACGCCTTAGTCTGTGGAAGATCTGTGTATCAAGGTAGAGGAAAACTTCCAGATAGTTTTCAGAGAAGAGAGAAAACATTTCCTCTGGCATTTATTCTTCATCCTCTCAGAGCAAGTAGATGCTTGCAGGCAGACAGTGCTTGCCTTGAAAAAATCTGGTGACTCAAAGTTCTGGATGTCTGAGATTGGGTTTTACTTTCTCAGTTTTTAGGTGTATCCTGAACTTGAGTTATTTGTTTTGGTTTGCTTTTCCGTGTTTGAGCTGTATTTAAGCCAAAAAGGTGTCTGGTATAAGTAAAGACTAAAATGATTTGAAAGTCTGAGGTTTAGTTCTCTCTAAATATATCAAGGTGAAAAGTGTTACGATGTCATGAGAGAAGAACAAACCTCCATGGTATACCAGAGTAGTTTTTTGAAGAGCATTTGAAAGATCGAAAAATTACATATTTACTATCCTAATGTTTCAGAGGTTCAGTATTTGGAATGGGGACCAAGATGTATTTTCAGAGGATGTAGAGGACATAGCATGAATACGTATATACATACACAGAGCTTTACTATATTGTCATGAGGAGGCACCTCTACCAAGCAGAAAAAGAGGAAGATGAGTGAACAAATTATTCTTTCATGTTATTGAGAGCCGTGTGGTGACAGAGCGGCAGATTACATGTGGTTTGGGTGAGCATGTTTGAGAACAAGTAGAAGATACTGATGGGGGTTGGTGCTGGAAAGCTGGAAACTGCCTTTGTCTCTATAGGGAGGGAGTGGACTCAGAAGGAGAGTTCATACTTAAGAAAATGTTACCTTGAAATATTGTCATGGTCACTTGCAGCACATGTTACTCTTTGTGAAAGTTTTTGGGGCAGCCTTAGCTTTAGCATCTAGTTTTTTCCTCTGTATTTATTTTATGTTTTATTTAAATGCATCTCTTTTGTGCTTATGAATTGAGACAGCGTGCATTTTCATGCTAGACCCATGCCTTTTCCTTGGTCTCCACCCCTGTCTGGAATTGTGCATCCCCACCCACAGCACGTAGCTGCTGAGAGCCCCATTTTGGGGACAGTAATCCTCCTTGATGAATGCCTATTTTGTGCAAGTTATACAAGAGGGTTGCATTGTTAGAATCTTCTGTTGAACTTGCACAAAAATAGTCCCTACTCAGGGTGAATAGGGACTGTGTGTCACTAAAAAGCACTTTATTATTCATTACAGCCTTGCTTGTTAACTGTCACCCAAACTAAAGAATATCTGTTATCAAATGTATCCCATAGAGTTAGCTTAATTGCTCATAGGGAAGTACTTGGAAAAGATTTTAAAGGACTGAAAACAGTGAGCATTCTCTGTACTTAACGATATGCTGCTTTTAAGTGCACTCATGCCAACAGCAACAAAAGAAGTGTTTAGAAAACAACTTGAAAGGCACCAAGAGAGAGATGCAAAGTGAGTGCCACACTGACATATCTCAGTTGGTGCTTTGTTGGAGGTATTTCATGCCTTTGGGCATTGGGGCAAAATCTCCAGATGACTAATGAGTCCCTCTTGGCTTCGGTGTGGGGCATAAAGAGACACTCCAGTGTACATCTCCACTGGCTGGGTGCTTTGTAGTTCCCTTTCAGAGGTACAATAGTTACGACAAGGAAGCAACAGTTGGTGAACAAAAGATGAGAAGAATTCTGTAGCTCTTGTATTTTGCCGGCTTGGGGGGGGGCTATTTTGCAAGAGCTTTTTGTTCTTTATGGTATTTTTCTTGTCCTTTGGATTTTGGAAACACCAAAAAAAGTAAATTTTCTTACAGCTTGACAAAAATAGGTACCTGGGGCAGCATGGAAATGTAGCCACCATCAGTGATACAAAGGCTTAAAATAATGGGGGAATTATTTAATTCTCAGAAACAAGTACCTTAAGAGAGGGAAGAGGTGAGATTTTCTAAGGCACATACAGAAATTTTGGGAAAAAATATCACTAATAGTTATGCTTGGAAATCCCTTAAAACTTCCTCATAATTGAAGTCATTAAAGTAATTAAAACAAAAAAAACCCTTGTGCTAGTTAAATGTGGCTTCTGTGTGAGGAACGTTCCTTGTGATAAATTGCAGTTGTAAGATTGGATCGTGCAGTATCTCCTACTTACAGATTTTCTTTCCCTTAAAACACTTTGCTACATGTTTTGTCTAGTCTGTTTGTGTTAGGACAGCCTTTAATCTAGCTTTATAGCTTCGGCTATAACTGGAATATAACCTCTTAAATCAACATTTATTCTTGATGTAAAGACTCGGATAGGTCCTTGGGACTCTGCTGCTAAGTCAAATTATCCACGCCGATAAGCGATGTCGTATTTCAGCTTCTAATCGCTTGTGCTCCTTAACCTTTGTATGTTAAGTTAGAGAGCTCTCCACATTTCAGTGTTCTTCATTTGTGTGTGGAGAAAGTGATGTTTTCACATCTCCCAGGAACACCACAGAAACCAAGGGGTGTCGCTGCTGGCTGTAGGCTACCGAGAAGCTGCCCCGGGCAACATTTAACTAGATATAAGAAATACACTGAAGTGTATTCAAGTGATTTGTAATCTGAATTGGGAAAGACATGTCTCTAAGTAAATAATTGTGTTTCATGTATAAAAAAATACACACCCTCTTTTTGCAAGGAAAATATATGTGCATGTACACACACATACATGCATTGTCCGTTTATGTAAATATACAAGTGGAAAATGTGTATCTGTATACATGTGTATGTCTGCATTTAAATTGCAGACACACCCACAATTATTTGTTACAGATAAAAATTTTCTATCCTTGTCGAAGTTAGTAGTACACCTGGAGTAAATAATCTGCATTTACTCCTGTGTAATTCAACCAGTTTAATTGGTATTGTACCAGGAATTGTGTGGCGCTTCTTGAGACTGCCCATATAAGTGAGATCCAGGCTTCCTATCAATGACTTCATGCTAATCTGCTGTGTAGGTAAAAAAAATAAATAAATTGGTAAATGAGTTACAAACAGACTGCTCATGGGGCAGCAGCTGAACTTACTGATCCCAGCTACTTTAGGAGCTTCTTGCAACCACTTGATTGCTGTCGCTGTACCATTTCTGTGGATATTTTTTCATTTGGGGCCAGTCCCAAGATTAGATCAGTCAACTGGAATACTCTCAAGGTGTTCTCATAAGGAGTAGTGATGCTTTCAGACTCCTGCTTTGTGTTAGCTTTCTGTGGGTGGGCTCTGGTTTTCCCTAACATAAGAGCATAGTGAGATCTTTGCCTGAAACTCAAGCTGAAATTTATTTGAGGTTGCAAAAAAGTTTGGTTTGCTTATTTGTAAACTCATGGTCTGTTTGCTTCTTGCCAAATACAATGTAAAACCAGCTTCTTTTTGGTGGTAACATCTAGTGTGCGCTGGAATCATGAGCAGCAGGATTCCATCTAGATTGAATGCAACAATAAAAAAGAGAAATGCTAACCACAGTTATTTTTTTGGAAACCCAGGAAGACATAGCTTGGTGCTTATTTCAGACAAACATTTTGGTCAGTTCTTTCGCGTACTGTAGCAATTTATCCATCTTATTTATACTCTGATAAATGCTCTCCTGCACCAACTTTCATCTTGGTTACAGCTTCCTGATTCCTTTACCAAACTTGTCTTCAGCCCTGGTCTTAGACGTCAGTTTGGGTAGTTTGGGAATGTTCAAAACTCCATGGGTTGGCTACAGACTGTAAGTGAGGACTAGTTTCAACATAGCTTGTTTTTCCCTCATTTCCCATTCCTGGTTTGTCCCTTTACTCAATTGTAAGTGTTAAATCGCTGCTGAAATGGCAGCGATCTCCTGGTTGAGAAGGACAGCATGTATAAATAACAGGGGCAGAGCTGCTCACAACCCAAGCCCACAAGGCGATTGCTGGACGGAGCCACAGTTTGAGAGTTATTTTAATATCCTTGAGGTTGAAAGGTGCTGTATGTAATTTGGGATGGGAAATGCATATCATAAACAAAACAATCTTGCACATTGTAAAGATATGGGGAGAGAGTCCCATAAACACCTGTTCAAGTCTGCAATGACAGCTGGTGATGCTTGTGGGGTCAGGCTTCCCTCTGCAGCTGTGCTTATGTTCTCAGAGGAGAAACGAGCCTCTTTTCACATCCTTAGGAAATTATTCTCTCTGACTGTTTGTAGAGCAGCAATCAGAAACCATATATGCTGCAAAACATTTTTTTTTTAAAAAGAGAGAGAAGTTAATGGACCTGAAAAACAGGATAACGTGATTGGCTTCGCATCTGGAAAAGAACATAAGATAACTTGTACTGTCAGGAGTATTTTTCATTTTCCATATGTTCTTTTAACTTCTAGGTAACATGAAGAAGGAGATACCTAATTATTTGATGGATCACACAACTTAGTCCAGAGTCTAAAATGCCATTTTATACAATATTATCAAAGAGAATGCAGGAACTTTCTATGTTTCACATGTAAACAGTTTACATAAACAAATTCTGAAATAAAAATAGCATATTGCTTATTATGTAGCATGAACAATAACACTTCTGAAACTTTGTTTTAAACACTTATTATTTCACCAAAATAAGTTATTCATACTAGAAAAATATAGTCATTTCAGCCTTATTTTCTCTTTCTGCAGTGCTTACACTTCTACAGAGCTGATGTGAAACTTGAAAACTTTATATTCTTTTAATGTATGATATATACTTTTGTGTGTATAAAAACCCAAAGAATCTGTATGCGAGTGCTGAATCAGTACATAAATCCATGTTGTCAGATTTGTGCTTGTGGGTGTTTCAGAAATTCAGTTTTAAGGACTTGATAATTATTGCAGAACTCTGCTGGGACTCTGTGAAATTCAGGAGGACTTGTATAATCCATCCTACAAAATACACAGGTTTTCTAGCTAACTGGTGGCAAAACCGAATCTGTGTAAAAGAGGTCACACCATGTTAGAGCCTTCTCCTACCCAGTAGGAAGAATAAACTGTTCCAATACAAGGCACATTTCAGACCATCTGTGATAGATATGGAAGCACTGTAATTCTGTTGATGAAACTGTTGCAGTCCTTTCTCTACAGAATTAAAGGAGTGAAACTTATGAATTTAGGTGAATTTTGTGTTACACTTGGTTGCCCCGAGGGAGTTTTGAACTGTATTTAGAAATCCTCAGTTCGGCTGAAGCCCAGATGCCTAACGTCCACTCTCTGGCATCTGGTGGATCCATCCTCCATGCTGTCCTCCGGCCTTATAAGTCACTTTTCAAAGGCCTTCAGAGGCACACAGCTTTCTCCTTTGACTAGACACAAGGACATAGGTGGAGTGTAGGCTGTCCAGATGTGGTGGTTTTGATTGATTGCATTTGTACCATAGGAGCAGAATTTTAATTTATTCTTATTTTTCTACTCTGAAAGGAAGCATAGAGGATGTGTAAAGATACAGACATATATTTATATGGATATATCTACAACTAACTTTTTCTTACTTTCCCAAGATTCTGCTGAAAAGCATGTGGCATCACAGTTTGGCAGTGTGTCTTCATTTTTGATAACCTCATCCTGTTCTTTATGTTTTATACACAAACACGTGTCTTAAAGACTTATAAGCTCTGATGAATAAATTGAGCACAGTGTGTGTAAGTTTGACTTACAATCTCTTCTGTGAACAGAAAGAGATCAGTATGTTTCCTTGGAAATGTGGCCTTATTTTGTTTTAAAGCTGGTAAACAAACTGTTTTCATGTGAGAAGCTGAGCAATCAAGTTGTGAACTGTTCAGAAATTTTTTTGGTACATTATTTGATATTATTTTTGTGATGAACATCTGGATAATTTTCAACAAAGGAGATAAAAATAGTAATAGAGGCAGTTCTTTAACTCCTGGCAAGTGTACTCACACTTAATTCCTCTAGGGCAGTCCCACTGCACTCTGGAGTTGTAGGATTTAGGGATTAAATCACCATCTTTGTCTTCATGGGCACCACGTACATTTGCTTCCCAGATATTCTCAGCACCCTGATATTCAAGGCTGTGTCAAGGTGGCATGTATCAGGCAGAGGAAGTAAGTAGAGACAAGGAATTAATTACTTCACAGAAATTTTCACATGGGAAAGATTAACGTTAGTTGGTCAGATTAGCATCTACCCACAAAATAATTTAAAGTGAGTCACCGAGCAAGATGTTGTTCCGTGTTAACAGCAGGGGTAGGCAGCGAGCGTTCGGGCAGGCAGGTCTGCAAGCGCCCGATGCAGCTCTCCAATGCAGCTCTCCCCCCACGGGAGCCGCATGGTCCTATCCTGGGGCCTGGGCTTTGAGACCACCTTCCCCAAAGTATTTGCTGCCAGCCATGAAACAAGCCCCACACAGTGAGCCAGAGCTGTGACCTGTCTTTGACTGTCATCCAGGCGAGTGAAATAATTACACTGACAATCACGTTATTGAGGCATATCTGAGCTAATACCTTAATTACAGAACTTCTTCTAGTTATTTTTGTGTTTTCCCTGCAGGCTCATGGAAGTCAAGGCTATATTGCAGGAGGTCTTTTTGGTTACAGCTGTGTCCTCTGGAGACTTGCTAAGAAATGGGGAAGTTCACCGGCAAAATATTAGAGTGTGCACATCTAACTTTGTTTCTCATTTCTGAACTTTCCTTCACAGTGGTTTCAGGCAAAGACTTTCAACCTGTTCACATGAGGAAAAGCTATTCTTGCATTTGTATTCCTCAATAATTATGTGGGTGCTTATTCTAATACAAGGGTACCTTCCTCCAATCTAGTGTAACATTTCAGCAAAGATATCACACTTAGTAAAAACGCACGCTTACAAGATTTTGTTTCTCGTCCATATAAGCTCTTACTAATTTTAAGATGGAAACAGATTCCATAGAGGAGTGTTTTCAGAGCAGGGATGGTATTTCTTATAGAGGTACACTGCTTCTTTCCAAGCTCTGATGCAGGGTTGAAGTGGAGCATTTCGATCCCATAAAGTACCCATCTTCAAGTACCACCATCCCAGAACAGGCCCATTTTTTCCCTCTAAAAAGCAAATCCCAGATTCTTTCTCTGAACAAACAGAACTCATCAGTTCCCTTTCTTCCAGCATACAACTTCATGTCCCAGACCCCTCTTTTGCTCATTTTTGGTGATTATTTTTCCATGTGTGTATTCTTTAACATATGTACTCATTCATTTGTAGTCGTGGGAAGTGCTGACAGGAAAAGAAGGACTCTTTTCAGTACCTTTCAACATTTTTGAAATTTAGATTTGTTCCACAACTGAAAAAATCCAAACTGTTTCAGTAGTTTTGGCAAGGCAGTTAAATCTGAGTATTTTTATACTGCTAAAAATCAGTCAACTTTTTACCCTTTACTTCCTGGAAACTGCATCATGACAGATAATTTTATACAAATTTTCATCCAAATTAATATACCTTAATGAAATATTTGGGCATGCGGTTATTTGTAGATCTATAAAAGGCAGACCAGCTTGTGAATTCTGACTGGCGTACACGTGCTCTCCTGCACACGCACAGATTTCTTGGGGGGGGGGGGGTAAGTTTAGGATTACAGATGCTAAATGATCCCCTGATGGATTAATAAAGTCTCTAAAAGTGAATGGAGGTCCAAAGAGCTACAGAAGTAGATGCCTTCCAGGAAGAGCCAGTGCTGCATTATTTTGTGAAGGACACCACACAATTAATGGTGTCTGCCTGTAGCCTGTTCATTCAGCATGAGGAATAGAACTATTAGTTAAGATCCCTCCTTCCCATCCCAAACCTGGCAGAAATAGCTTAAAACTCAAAAGGAGGGCGACCAGAGGAGGTGCCTCTGGGGCAGTGGGCAGCCCTTTCCAGGTGGCCAGGGTGGGAGGAGAGGGAGAGCCGGGTCCCAGCTGCGCAGGGCCGCAGGAATTTGGGGTGAGGAGGTTAATGACCCGGCATTGCTGCAGCCGCTCCTCCATTGTACTTGTGCCTCTGCTGAACCCCAGAGGGGGAGTGTCCTCCTTACAAACGGCTCCGCCCCGCCAAAACCCCAACCTAACCCCAACTCAGCACCTTTTGTAGGAACTGAGTACTTTTTGTGCTAGTTTAAGCCGTAGGGTTTCTGGTTCCAGCCTATGTTCGTTCAAGAGGTTTGCTTTTTGTGGGGAAGAAAAAAACAAAAAATAGTTGGGAAAAGAGGGAACGACAGTATCGTTGATGTGAATATTAAGTGAAATTTGTTCTCTCTGTAATTTCTCCCAAAGTCCACAAGAAATATTATAAATTAGGCTTCCTGGTTGTTTGGTACAGCCTTTATTTCTGCAGTTATGTACAGGCAGAGTGTTCTCATAGTTGCTCAAGTCACTCTTTAAGCTGCTTATCAAGGAGACTTGTGTTCTTGGAGACTTTTAATAAAAAAGAGTTCAGTGCTGCCTCATCACATTTTTCATGTGATACAAAGCTCTGATACTTCAACATTTGATATAAAGATATCTTTTAAGGCGTTAGGGGTCTTCAGTATTGGACATAACTTTTAATTTAACATTAGATTTTCATAATAGGCCACCTTTTTTTTTTTTTTTTTTAACAGGATTATTTTACAGATGAAAACAGAGTACTAAGAAAGGACCCTCAACAAGATTACCATTTGGAATATGCCATGGAAAACAGTACACATACAATACTGGCTTTTAGCAGAGAACTGCACACTTGTGATGCAAATGACAAGAGCATAACGGTAAGAGGCTCTGCCTGTATGTAGAGAGATGAAGTAATTAATGCAGGCCAAATGTATATGTGGTTATGAAGCTGGTTATTAAAATCTCTTTTTAGTAAAAGGACAAAATTAGAGAAATTCACTTTCCAAAACATGTTTGGTAAACTTAAATTAAGCAGGTAAAGTACTCGTGTTAATTTTATTAGGCTCTTATATTTTAATTTCAGCTTTATTTTTCATTCGACTTTAATGCATTATGTTCTCGAATTTCTAACGCACCATGTGAACACAGGATTGAAACCGGTACCTCTGGGCCATCAAGTCCTGTATCCCGCAGTTACAATCACTCAAGAGTTACCAACTTGAGAATCACTTTTTAGATCTTATACTAACTTGTAATTGATCTTAAAAACAGACTTTTTTACAAGTTTGGAGCAGACAAAGTATATATTTGTTTTATTTCTTTATTCAAAATCAAGAAGTTCAAGAGTTTTATGATAAAACTCTCCAGGGTAAAATACTTTTAACGGTAAATTCTGTAACCCTGGGGACTGCTGTACTGTTTCCTAAACATAATTTTAAATTATATGAAGTTCATTACTTCTATATTGGAAAAGACAGATAGGTTAGAGACACTTGCAAGGCTTTCTATGCTTTGGCTTCTTTACCACTCATTTCGGAAGCATTGCTATATTTGTTCAACACGATTTTCATTATCTATGTTTTCGCAATATATGTAATAATAACAATATGAGCTGAAAGATGCAGGAAGCCAACCACAGCTGTATAAAACACCAGATTTCCAGGCAGTCAATGTATCTATGGTTTTCACACCTGCTCCAAATTCTCAGTATAATTTAACATTCTGGGAAACTTCAGGATTTATTAGAGCACTTTGTCTCAAGAGAGATTATTGTAATCTGAGAATGGTTTACAGAGAATTGATCTATGCTGTGGCTGCAGATTGATTTTTAAGATGTAAATCTGTTCTGTAATTGAATGTCTGTCTTCTCTAGCATGTAAGGACAGCAGTTCACAGAAGGTATCCACATCTTTACAGAGCTGAGCCTGGAAAATGTTGGGGGGGGAAACCTGTTGATTTCTGACCAAATAAAAGACATCTCTAGCAAATTTTTTTTTTCATTTATTTAGTTGGTTATCTCTTTGTGAGTTTGTTCTGCTGTTTGCATCTGTGATTTAAATTTGTGACATTAATGAAGGAATCTATCAGGGAGAGATTCAACATCTGCATATCGTCAATGAACATACCCTATGAGTACAAAACATTATTAATTTTAAAGGCAGAATTGTGTCAGTAGATGACTGCTTCTCTGGTGTACATTGTCACTGTTCAAATACAGCAGCACTTAAATCATACCTATTGTACGAATTACGTGAACTATGTAAGGAAGATTTTGTTCCTGTTCGTTATGGACTTTTTGGTTTGGGGTTTTTTTGGTTTTGTTTTTTTTTTTCTTTTTAGGAGAGCACAGTGCGGGTAATATGGGCCTACCACCACAAAGACATGGGAGAAGCAGGTCAAAATTACCATGGGTTGAATCGTGGTACAAAGAGTTTACGTTTACTGAATCCTGAGAAAGAAGAAGTCTTATCTGCCTCTTTGCCGTACTTTGACTTGACAAACAAAGACGTAAGTTACTCTGGGTTTTGGGTTTATGTGAAGATGGGGATAAGGTGGTAGCCAAAGCTTTGGACTTACGCAACAGGGTAATGTGACTTTTATAATATTGTGTTCTTGCCCTTTTTATTAAGACAGGTGCCTGTACCAGACAAAGATACAACATATTGGTGCCAAATGTTTAAGATTCCTGTACAACATGAAAAGCATCATGTGACAAAGGTGAGTGATTCAGACTGAGCAAATTTAGAGGAGCTCAGATAATGATTACACTTCAAATCAAATCAATTCTTGCACTTCCAAAATTTGTTTCACTACTTGCTAGAGTGAAAACAAGACCCTCTTCTCTGTCTTCACAAACATGGGTCAAGTGTATTGTGTATGTATGCCTGGGACCTGACTCTGGTGTGCCCTGACCGCCAGCATGCACAGTGACAGAGCCCCATTCTTTCTCTTCTCCTACATCCTCTCTCCTTTAAGAAAATGAAGTTTACAATTTTTTCTGTCTGTAAATATTTCTGGCAAACACCAAGTAAAATTCTCTAAAATCATGCACCATCAAGTTTCTACTTTTATATGGGAATTTAATGAATTTCTTTTAAAAAAGAGTAATTTTAGATTAAAAAGTAATTAAATGATTAAGTTTGTTCAAATAAAGGGCTAGGTTCTTATTTGATTCCACTCACCTCTCTTGCAGTGACCGCAGTGGTTATGCCACGTTACATCATGTGAACACAGACTCCATTATCTTTGGCTGTGTAAAAGCCAAATATGAAAAAAGAGATGAATGTTGTACTTTATTTAAAAATTAATGAAAATGTGTAAACATCCACACAAGATTCAGTAGGATCCAAGGTGATTTCAAAACCAACATGCGTAAACATATTTATAACACATTTGTTAACTTTTCTTTCAGTTTGGAAATGAAAACTTAAGAGTCCTGGGGGAAGATGGTTCTTACATTCCTTCTAGGAGCAATGTACTGGAGAACTCCTAAAAGAATAGTTTATCATAATTATTCTGAACAGCTTAAGATAGCACAGTGAGATATCTCTGGCCTTCATTTTTATCTTTCTGTGAATCCATGAATGCTTTTGAGTATACAGTTCTATTCCATTTTCTAGATTATTTTTAGTCATATTTGTCCACAGCATTCAGTAAGACTGAAATTTTAAATTAACTTGGAGAACATAAGATGTGATCTCCAGTGTACGTCTGAGAAGTACCTGTAGTTATTCTGAAATACTGTGGGTTTCTGCACTTTATCAGAATGAAGAATTGCAAGGTCCAAATTTCTGCCTTCAGATACTTGATCTTTAATCAGTTTGAAATTTGTGACCGCTACTTTACAGATTTGTATGAAAAGCAGAATTTGCTTGTAATACAGTATACAGGTCAGGATACCTAGCTTTCTGCTTTCAAGTGAGAGACCTTCAAAATGGTAGTATTGGAACCATGCCTTCCATGTTAAATTTGGCGGAAATTGTAGATACATGCTGTTCTACTAAAAAGTTCTCTGGGACTATTTATTATTTATATTTTCTGAATTTATTTTTTAAATGTTTTGCCTGACTGCATATAAGATTACTCTTTTTTAAAAAAAACTTTTGGTTGGTGAAGCTAAAACATTATTTTAGCTCATAAATGCACTAATTTTTTCTGAATAGTTTTATATTCTTTATTTTTACAATTATGTATAAAGAACATTATAATTTTAGAAATTATATTTTGAAATCAGCAATTTGTTTGTTTGTTATGAATTTAAAAATTAAACTAGCATCTATTTTCCACCTTCAGAAAAGCAAACAAATTTCATCTTGCCACTTAAAAAATGTTTAGAGAGAGAAAAATTATTACAGAAAGAGAGAATAATTATGTAGGAACCCTTCCATAGCATTTCTTTTCAGGGGCACAACTTATATTTTCATATACATGACTTTTCTAGAAGGCACATAGAAGGTTTTGAAATTGTATCTGTGCTTTCTTGCAAACTGATTAAACATTTCCTAAAGCCTACTGACACAAAAAGGATGGGGCTTATGGCTACTCAGGAGGATATTAGCTATGCAAACAAAGATTGAACTTCACAAAGGGGAGGGCAGAGGAATTATTTGGCCTGATCAAACTGTCTGTGTTAGTTAAATGCTTACGTAGATGTTGATTCTGTATTCCTTCTGTAGCACCATTTTCATACAAACCTACATAGCTCATTTTTACAGACAGAAAAAAAAAAAAGTTTAGAAGATGGTACAAATTCATCTCTGGTATAATTCAGTCTACTTAAGTAGTGTATACATGAGCTGACTGACTGGCCATTTCTGTCATCCTGTATGATTTTGTGGAGCACTGAAGTGCAGCTCTTGTTGGCCAGTGTGTGCCATCAGCACCATGGAAGTGTGTGCTTAGCTGTGCGTATGTGTAAATCTGCTCGTGGTCTGGAGTCTCAAGTAGGTGCAACAGTCACAATAAGAATTTTTTTCATACTGTTTTGCTGTTCCTTTTTTCTTGAAAATTGCTCAGAGCACTTTATATTCATGTATGTTTTAAAATATCAGTTTCATCAGGAAAGCACAAAATTTTAATGAAGGAAACTCTCTGTGAAAAGATTAGACCTATCATTAAAGGTAGAGGTCAAGACTTTAATCACCTCTGGTTAATGAATGCCAGATTCTGAATCCAGATTCCAAATTAAAAAAGATTTTTTAACTTCCATTGATCATGCATTATTTTAAAAAACAGTAACTATATGTTGTTGGGCAGAACATATTAAAAGCATTTACAAATGTATTTCATAAATACCATCTAGTGGTGCAACAGCTGGGTAAGTGGTAACAGTTGGTCTTGGAGTGCATCTACAGCAGTGTTTTAGTTTGGATGAGAAGCATGGTTCTGAAGTGAATCTTCAAGTTATTCTTGCTTATTTCAGCATGGTTACTGCCATGGAGCAGTCATGGACTCATGAACTGAATGCCTTTGGTGAAACTCAACAGGATGGTGTGCACAAGGAGCACAACAGAAGTCCCCCAGGTGGAAATGGGCCATTGGTCCATGGGAACAGACTGGTGCTTGTACAAATTAAATATTTCTGATGCTGGGTAGTGAGGATGTCCAGAAAACATCCTTTTTCTCTTTTGTATTTTTTCTTCTTATAGAAAAAACTGTCCCCCAAACTGAATGACTCTCTGGGCAATGAGCAGCTTTTTTTGCCAGTGTCCCAGTGTGCTGCCTTTGCCTTCTGGGTAGCTCAGGCATGGTCCTCCACCTGATTGCTTATTGAGCAAGCTTTTGATTCAGACTGAATCAGTGGGCTTGTTTGCGTTCTTCTGTTAGCACAAGATAAAAAAATAATTAGCATGAAAGGTCTCAAAATCAGTTGAAGGTAAATTATGTAAGACTTTATGCCTTTTCTTTCTCTTTACATAATATTTAGGCTGCTTTCCAACAACCTCAGGTAGTGAGAAACAGAATATTTTCATGGACTGTTCTTGATCAAGCTGCACTGCATGACATGTAAATTGTGCAAGAGATAAGATTGTAATCTTGTGGCCATCTCATAGGTAGAAGAAAGACATAGATAAGTAATTTCTCCTTATGCTGTATTTACCAATGAAAAACAGAGGTTCGCTGTGATAAGGGAGCACCCAGCCAGCTTTAGGACTTCTCTTTTTAATCTTCTTTTCTTTCATATCTCTTGAAACTTTTTCCCTAGGGAAAAGACTGTGTCTTCATACATGTCCCTACAATGCTTTCTGTTACATGATCTTTTCTGATGTCTCCAGGAACTCCTGGAGAAATAACTCATAATAACATTATGCCTGCTAAGAAATAAACAAAAATAAGATTATTTCTCAATAGCTGGGCATAATAGTGGTAAGAGTGCCCAGATTACAACCAATACCAGGCACCAAACTGGTTTTGTGACTGATGGAGTACATCACTCCTCAGCTTCAAGCTGCTTACCTGGCTGAGTGGTGGCTGCTTTAAAATTTGTTAAACTTCTACAGGTTTTCCCTCCCATGTGTTTTTTGTTAGTGGAACCAATTACCAGGGTAATAAGCCAATTTTGAAAATAACAGTATGCAGAACAGATGAGAGAGATTGCCTGGAGGCAATAGCGGGCAACCATCTTTCTTCAAATCAGCTATTTGCAGGATGGCTCCACAGTGGTCCTGGAGTGGT
Source organism: Athene noctua (assembly GCF_965140245.1). Lineage (NCBI taxonomy): Eukaryota > Metazoa > Chordata > Aves > Strigiformes > Strigidae > Athene > Athene noctua. The sequence continues at coordinate 63,977,956 of NC_134037.1, read as the reverse complement.
GGACCCTGGCTCCTTCTCATGTGAGAGAGCTCCCATCACTGCCTAGATGCAAACTCCTGCAGCTATGTGTGCATTGGCCTGTTTTGCTGCTTTGAGCTTCAGGCTATGATATATGCCTTAGGCTTACTACCATAGGGATTTTTACTTTTCTCATATACAGAAGTCAGCCAGGAGCTTTCTCAGAAGGAGCTTTCTTAGAAAAAAAAAAAAAAAAAAAAAAAAAGAAGCATTTCATTTATTAGCCCAGACTTTCCAGAGATGGATTTAAGGTTATTTCTTGCTAGGATTTTTGCAGTTCTCTGTAAATATCCTTACTCTGACTGGTCCTGAGTGTGCCTCTTAATTCCATCCCTAAAGTAAGTTCTCTGGTTTCGCTGACTGGGCCTGGGTAAGGACCTCTGCTCTGGCAGGACCTCTCAGAGGGAGGGATCCACTGGTAGAACAGGCACACAGGCATGTCCATGCACTGACCAACTCTGCATGAAAAGGTTTCTGTCTCCGTGCAGAAGCCACGTCGAGGGCAGCTCTCTGGGTCTGGAGAGCCCTTGCAGGCACAGTCACTCTGTGCCAGGGTTGGGAGCGGTCACTTGTGGAGCCAGAGGTGCTTACCCAAGGGAGCACACACTGAGGAGTCTCTGCAGCACCTTCCCTCTTGTAAATCACCTGTTTAAAAAAAAAAAAAAGATTCAGTGGCAGCACACTGGAGTTTCTGAAATCCTTTAATTCTTGTACTCTCAAGATGTCTGTTTTTCAATGTGTGTGGATATTTGTGTGCTGTCACGTCTCTGACAGAATGTAAGAGTATTTGTTGATGACTTTTTTTCTGCCTATTTTCTGAATTTATTTTTGGCTTACTGTGAGCTGGCATCATACAGATGCTTACCAGTGACATGAAAGTGAAAATTTGTTCCACGTTCATGCAAAACACCTCCTAGTATTTCAATAAATACAGCTTTTGCTTCATCTTGAAAGCTTGTTTTTACTGCTCTTTCTGCTTACGTGTCTTTCTACTTATCTACATATACAGCTCTTTTTATTTCTGTATTTAACTTAAGTTTCAATACTTGAAGTCTTCTGTTAGTTTAATTCAATTCTACTGCTAAGAATATAACTGCATCTCCTAAGGATTCATTACTATGGCTTCACATCAACCTCCAGTCTCCCATGTGCTCCACTGTTCTTTCTGCTGCAATTAAAAAACCTTAAGATACAGTATTTCCCCTACTGTCTCTAGATTTTCTGTAAGTTCTCTATACCTGTGGTCTCCCACTACACCTTACAAATTGTTTAATGCTGTGTGTAAACTTTTGAAAATTTACAGTATATACTGGTGAAGGAATGGTATGTATATTCTACATGCCAGACATGCCATAATCAAGCTTTTCAGCTTCAGTGTACAGCATGTCCGTGCTAGTTTCAACACTCTGTAAATTTTCCTTCTGTATTTTCTTAATTTCTTTGAAATATACTGTGTTTTCCTCAGGGAAAGTATAATAGTTCCCGGGGCTTCAGTAGTAGTAATCCCATAGACAAAAATATGTCAGACATTGAATTTCACTAATAAGAGCAGGAAAAACAGTTTATGTAAAATAATAACTACAATTAGGTAGTAGGGTCATTTACCTGTATCTGCATGTATTTTCTCTAAGAATTACTCATTTTCCTATACTTCCAAACTTTATGGGGTTTTTGAAACTAGTATAGTCAAGAGAAATACTAGCAGAGACTGTAATGTGGCTGTGCTCAAGAGCATAAAATACTTCAGATTCTGTAAGAAAACTTTTTAATGGGGCACCTAGTTTTAGAGGGCATTTGGTGTTGGAAAGGAGGATAGTAGGTTGCATTTTGTAAGCTTTTAAATGTTTGGATTCCTGTATAAAGCACTCCTTTCGTGTTCATTATTTGAACCTGCTTATGAGAATGGAGCGAGCAGGTTTAGCGCTGCTGAAATGAGGAAGAAGGCCCATGCTGGGGGTTAGGCTATGTGGTCAAAATTCAGTATCACTTAAGTACACCTCATGATTACTAAACTCAGGCAACATATTAACGACAGTAAATTTCCAACCATGAAGATGGGCTTCCTCTCATCTAACTTGATTTATCTACGTCTGAGCCAGCTGCTTAAATGACCTTATAGTGGCAAAAATAGCCATTTGTATTGTATGAGAGGAGGTGTCTGAAATACATGAGCTGAAGCATCCCCTGTATGGTTCAGGCTCTCTCTCTCTCCACTGACAGACGAAAGAACCCAAATAACCAACCTGCATTAGATACATAGCTCTCAGATGGAGGAATCAGGGGAGACACGTCCTACCAAAATGGTCAAGGGCGAGAAGAGATTGTGATATGAGCAAAACTTGCAGAGTAATACTTTTTTTTTCCTTTATTTTGCCTTTAGGAAAAATGGATTTTTCTCCACCACAACCCTGTGTAAGTTTTTGGCACTGAACTTAGGATGTGACTAATGAACACAGGCCAAGCATATCGCCAGAAAAAAACTTAACTATTTAATGTTAGCTGAGAAGAGTTACATTGGGCATATTTTTTATATAAGCACCAAAGTTTTCCAGTGTTGATCTTAGAAAAAGGGAGCCTCTTTTCAATTAAAGAAAGGCCTGTATTAGAGCACACCAGCAGCTGCTAGTTAATCTTCATGTTCGGTTTCGGGGCAATCTCTGATAAGGAAATAAAAACTCCAAAAAAACTTGTTGCCAAGGGTAACTCTGCATTTTGACACTGGAATGCTTTAGTAATACCAAAGACCCCAGTGTGAAAATACAAAGGGACTCCAGTTTAAGAGACTGACTGATTGAAAGCCAGAAGGGCAGCTTGTAGCCTTCAGTACCTAAATGGGGGCACTGATTTTTAACTTGAGTGATACCAGACAGTAGCTGGTGGTTGTTCTCTGGCTTGAATTTTTATGTTTTGCTCAATGTGATAACTCTAGCAAATTGCATCATGCAGCCTGATATAGACAAATGTTCTGTATTTTCCTGTATGTTCCCCTGCAAAACAGTTTACGCCTCAGTAAATTAGACTGGCAACAAAACGATCATCTTACGCTTGCAGAGCTTGTAAGCTATCTGCCCTTTGATCTGAAGGGCTGTCTCTCCAGCGCAAGCCTGAATTGGCCCATTAGGCTTTGCGGTGTTAAAGAATCATATAACTGAACTGGCTGGAAATTAAAAGTTTCCCAAGCAACTGTCTCAGGAAATAATAGAAATACTGCCTTCTTTCATATTCTGCTAAATTGTTTCATACATTATTTCATTCTGTGATCAAAGATGAAACTACATATGACCACAGATTTTACTGGCAAACCAAACTTTATATTTCTTAGTGGAACGTAGGATTTTGTGGTAGTCTTCTTTCATTTCCCTTGTATATATTTACAATAAGAGTACTTAAACTATGCAGGTATTGCTGGATTATTTATTCCATACTTAGTACACAAAAATAATCTACATAATTTCTGTCATCAGCAGACTTGAACATCTCATTAATTTAATCCAATTTCTTTGATTTTTCTTTTATAAAATTTAAACAACCTTCATCCATTATGGCAATGTATTGACTATGCCAGCACATGGTTAAAAAATATGTATTTTATGTGATTTTTCTAGTTAAATGGAAGTCAGAAGTTATGTAAATTCTAGTTACATACAAGTGTTAGATGAAAGCAGCCTTAACTTAAAATATGACCAACAGTGAGCATGGTGAAGGGGAGGGCACAATTTTTGTGAAGCTTGATTAGGTGGTGCACTGAAAAGATAAGAAAAACATGTCTAGGAATTGTCTGCAGTTAACCAATCTGCACTTCTTATAGCAAGTAATAAAATATTTCAGCGTAGAATTGGGCCTTAAGTGAGTAATTATAAACAATCTTTTGTGCAAATACCAGCACAGCAGGTTCATGGGTCGTAAAATCTGACTTGATGGGACTTGCACAGCGTGAGATGAGTGTCTGGATGGATCACAGAACAAACCTCGGTCCTACTGACTTCCTGACATTGCTTCTTAAGATCAACTTTCTAATTCAGACAAGTCACATAGTCGCATCTTAAACAAGTTTTCTATAAGGCCACATTTAATTGCTCCAACATCATTTATATGGAGAAGAAATTTCATTTTCTATCTAACTGGTAAAAATATTTCTTTTCAATACCCACCTCTCACTCTGCAACTCCAGCATTAGAGAATGATGTTATGATAGATACCCTCTCCATCTCTGCTTCCACTTGCAGTGCACAGTAGTTGCAGCTATATCTGGAGCATAGATTCACTGACTCCCAGGGGTAAAATAGAAGGAAAGAACATTAATAACAGTGGAAAAATACACAGACAATAGTCAGACAATATCACTCTACCACATCCACACATAGCATACACGACATCAAAATTCACACAGATGACAACTGAACCATAGGTAGACGGTGAACAGTTTCTCTTTGTGCCAAGATTGAAGTCAAGTTTCACCTTGTATGAAAATAGTTTACATCTTGGAACTAAGTAAAATACAAAAAAACCCAAACCAAAACAAACAGAACCCCATAACCTGGGAAAACATAAGTATCTAAGCAAATTATTATAATCTGAAAATTAATGCTCTTCAGTCTCCTTTCTCCATCCCCTCAAGTCCATAACCCTTCCATTACTATTGCTAAAGTTGCTTGAACTGGAACTGTGTCTCTGTTTTATGAAGTGTCAATTACACTTTTGGTTTCTAGAGAATTAATACAGTATAATTGTAATACATTCTTCTCAAGTGACCTCAAAAGAACCATGTTATCTAAAAATGGCCCTTGTTGTGTAACTTTGTGGATGCTGTTGAGGGGTGTTGGAGCCCTACATGAAGGTACCAGAATCTGGCTTGGGGTGAGAAAATGTGGAAATCATAGTATTCATGTAGGCATTACCTAATCACACTTATTTTGTAAACCATCTCATGTTTGTATATTAACCCTGTAAATATAAATTTTCAGAGGGTTATGAGCAACAGTTCCTGAGATTTGTTCTTCTGACTAAAGAGGCTTTGTCATGTCAAAATTGAGCCTTGTGCTTATTTATCCCATGCTTTCCCTTCAGCAATCTTCAGGTATTGGAGAGTCCAGGTTGGTGACTCCTGTAGAAGTTCAGTGTCCAAATTACTAAGGTATTTCTTGTGTGTGTTCCCTTTTGGTAATCCTTCACAGAAATTTGCTTTTCCTTGTCAGAAAACACTTTACCTGACAGTATACCCCAGTATGTGTAAAACAAGAAACAGACACCTTGTGAATTCTCACACGCTCTGTCTTTGGGCAAAGCTGAGTGTTCACTCCCAAGCAGGAGGAGAAAAAGTATAATGTTATTAAGTAACATGATGGAAGGGAACATTTTGCAGTTATACAATAGACTTAAAATCTCTTCCATTGTCATCTCAAAGAAATAGATAGACATAACTGTGCATGAATGGTGATTTAATGAACTAAAGGGAATACCTTCATTGACTTTATTATTGATACCATTCAAATTATATGTTCCTCTCGAATAAATATGAACTCTTTATGGACTACCCATTTTGGCTTTAGATCTGAAACGTACTTGGTTACATAGGCCTTTATTACAATATTGTTTTCACAAGAAACTAATGATGTTGCTGATTAATTGCTGATTAATTCTGTTTGGAGTGTGTCAACTACACTGAGAGACTATGGCCGTACTGAATACCACAGCCACTCTGCCGGTGTTTCTGCTGCTTGGGAGTGCAGTGAACGTATTGCCAGGAAGCGTAACCGAATGAAACATGTTTTTTCTTGACCTGAGCTTTTTATCAGATTGCTCCTCGGGGTTATATTTTTAACTGTTACTATATGCATTATCTTAAATCTTCAGACATACCTCAGGCAGAAACAATGTTTTATGAATAGTTTTTTGAGGTATACTTCTTTTGGATTTAGTCTAAATTACTGCATGCCTTTAAAGTCTGAAACTCTATGAGTGGCGGAGTTCCAGCTGATTAATTAGGAGTGGACTTGTGGCAGAGAGAACAAGAAGCCCTGAACCCATTTTTAGTTCTCATTTTTAAATGTTTGGTTTTACTGGTTATTGTGTTGTTTGATTTCTCTTTCTTAATTAAAATATTTAAGTTGTTCTGCACATTGGTCTATAGAAATTCTGGATGTACAGTGTAATCATTAGCAGCAGGATGTGAGGACAGAAAGGTTTGTGTGAATTTAGATATATAGCCTCTTCTCCAAGCTAACAGCACAGCAACAGTAACTTTTACCTGACAGAACATATTCTTTTCCAATAAAAGTTCTGCAGCTTAAAATGGAGCTATGATAATTACTTCTTAATGCGGTATGCTAATAAAACTTAAATAAGAGCCTTCAGTGAAAAACATAGTTGCTGAGTAAACAAATCCTTTCTTTACACCAAGAACAGGAAATATCTGTGCCTTGAATAAGGTTTTCCATTTATGTGGTAAGGGCTTTTTCTCCACAGGGATGTTGGAATTTTTGTTATGCCTTTTAAAATATACCCAAAACCAGTTTAACCCAAATGCCAACAATATAGCTTAAATAAATAAATAAATAAGCACTGTTATTTCAGTTTGGGATCATGTTTTGTATTTGAATCTCGCTTTGGAAAAAAAAAACAAACAAAAACAACAAACTTCCACACATATTGAGGACAAATCATGCAAATTTCAATGCCTTAAGTTTATGCAACCTCTATTTTTGGTCTGGAAAATTTCCATCCTCCAAGGAAACATTACCTAATCACATTATGAGATTGAGGTGGGGACGGTTGCTGTTGCTTGGGCCTTTTTCTCATCTCCATCTCTTTTTTATTAAAATACAAGAGTTAAGATATGTCACTAACTGCACAGTTATATTTTCCTCCAGTGGGAAGTTATGAGAAATGTGTATGAAAATAATTAGGGTGAACATCTTCATGTTTGAAGGGCAATTCAAGTTAAGCAGTAATGCTGCCTGCTGTACATAGATGACCATCAGTGAATGGTGGCTTTGCTCTGCCTCCTGTCATTCACTCACCAAAATATACAACTTTCTAAGTAAGCAGCACAGTATAAACTCAGAAGTACTTGGGACAGAGTGCAATTTAAAGGACTTCTTTAGTAATGATGACTGAATTTAGGACCTGGATGGTACAGTGAGAAATGGGCACTTAGCTGTGTACATGCAAAGGATACTGCTGATCTCAAGAAAGATTATGGCAGCTAGTCCATGCTAGACTGCAGTCAGCTGAGTATCTCTTTCAGCTCTAACTATTTGGTGGCATTAATTTAATGCTTTCTGACAGATGGGGTGGTGTGGGGGTGCCTGGAGGTGACCCTGGGATGCCTGAACTCCAGGCTGAAAGTCTGCAGCAGATTAGTGTCCCAGATGTGACACTGGCCTAGGCAGGCTTTTGTACAGACATAAGAGAGCTGTTAAGTTGTTAGGGTTAAAATCCTGGTCTGCCCTGGGGTCATAGACTTAAACACCTACCCAGCTCAGAGGCATATTTCCAGCTCTTGAGTTTTTGCACAGCACACCTCTGGGTTGTGTTCAAGCAGCAATGTTAGGCAGCAAATGACTGCTGTTTTTCTTTCAAAATATTTATATGAAAATAAACCCGTATTATTATTGAGTTTTTTCTGGAATACATGGAGGTTTTTGCTGAAAAAGATCCGACTTTATTAAACCAAGTATCCTAAGTATTTGCTTTTCTGAAGAAAAGTCTAAAACCTTAAAAATGATGTTTTAGATAAATATTTGTTCATTCCACAACTAGAGTTTTGAAAAGAAAAAAAAAAAAAACAAACAGAAAAAAATCTTGATGATTCCTAGGAAGAATACATAATGTCTACCTTTAAAAACATTTCTAAGGCAGACAAATATTTCAATATATGTACATAGTACACATTTGTGAAAGAAGTACAAAGACCAGAGTAATCAGTAAGAAGGTAATAGTTCTTCCTGAGGATGAGTATAGAAGGCAGAGACCCTATAACTTGGTCTTCTGCTACAAAAATTCTCTCAGGTAAACTCAGCAAGTAGTTTCACAACCATCGCTTTTTGGTTTGAGTTAATCAGACATGGCAAGCTCACATAAATAAAATAACCAACCACAGACTGAAAACTCTCTTAGATACAGCAGTGCCAGAACAAAAGTCTTGTGTCGAAGTTTTACTCTCAATTTTGAGACTATAGAATAATGTTTTTTCCTGTGTCACCACCAGCTACATACACAAGGTGTTGTATCAGGCTGTGGCCTTATTTAGAGCCATTTATATGGTAATATACCATTCCAAAGTGTCTCTAAAATGTAAGATTAAGTTGAGGCTACCTTTTGAGCTGGAAAAATTAAAATCATATTTTTCATTGACATTTTAGCATAGAAGCATCACTGCAACAATATCAAAAGACTGTTGCCATTTTCATATATAAAAATAAAGTCAGCCTTTTTGTTTTCTGACATTGTGGGCTATATTTTCTAACAGGGACAGCATGGGGTCACTGTGGATATAGTTTACTAACTTTCATCATTCGCACAAGCAGGCATGAAGAACAAACCACAGCTGTTAACATCAAAGAAAGTAAAGCAAATAAAAAGGGAGAAAAACAGGAATAAGCACGAAAGACTTCCAGGTTTCTGGATATATTTTCCCTTGTAGGGAATCTAACTTCTTGGACTGTTTGAGCTGTTTGAATTTTTGTCCTGTTTAATACATCATATATTAGTATCTTGACCCTGCTTATCAGCAGCTTGAGACTCAAGGCTCTATTATGTTACAATTTTTGTTTGTTTTTTTTTAAGAAACAATGACATGTGGTATGTTCAGTTTGTACAGTAGGTAAAGGGACAAAAGGAAATAGGGAAGAGAGGGAGAAAAATAGAAGTTGAGTAACCCGGCACTGACAGATATAAGCACTGTCTTTGTTCATGTGATGTCAATCTGTTGACTAGACAGGGGCTTCTGTTAAATTAGTGGATGGAAAGCACACATCTTATCTGTTTTTACTTGATAATAAATTGAAAATTTGTTATTCTATATTCTTTGAAAGTCAGTATTCTTAGAAGTGTAAAAGATTCGGTATAATGAAAGGAGCTATGTAAAATCTCTCAACCTGCCTGAGTACGTGTCATGCTAACCAAACACCATAACTGTTACCCATAATTTTAGCTGCAGAAGACAGTGTCTTCATTTTGCATTTGAATGTGGTTGTTTTCAATACCTCCTGCTTTGGAAACCCTGATTTGACATGGTAGTGGATTATAGTACATCTATTATTTTTTACATCTGTTAGTGGAAGTTAGATAGGTTCATGTATGTTGGTGTGCTCTGTTAGAAAGATCCTTCACCTAAATTTTCAAGAAATGTAGAGAGGTTTCAGAAAGCAAATCATCATGAATAGTAAAACAGGAGCTTCTTTCTGCAGGTTTCATGAAAAGCAGGAGAGACTGTGTCTTGTTGCATGCACTTATTTTTTACAGCCCCAAATGCTTTCGGCATTTTGATGTAGGACGGATATAGGCTTTTGTTCTCCAAGCCTCTGGCAGTTGGGAAATGTCAAGCAGAAAATGCACTTTGCCTGCAGGGGAAGAAGTCACTGAGGTGCCCTGGTGGTGCAGTATCTCTGCAGGCTTATTTGCAACATGGCAAAGACATGAGCTCTGACAGCTGGGTCTTCATACATGTCAACAACAGTGAAAGCGTCACACATGAACCTCCAAGAATGAGGTAAAAAGGAGGGAAACAGGTAATTATAAGCATATTCCCTTTCAGTCTCCTTTCAACCTCTTTCGTGACTCCCCTGCCTAAGAAGAGGTGGGTAGGAATTAGCAAGGACAGGGGAAGAAACTATGTTTTGAAGTCACAAGTTTCCTCATAATTCTTGAAAGTGAAAGGTGAATTCCCATTTTCACTGCAGCACATCTAAATTACTCATTCAGTTATTGGTGTCTGAAAGTGGCATTTGAGAGTCCCCTTCACTATGAGAACAGAGTAAACAAGGCTGTGTATGAATAAGAATCCAAATAAAAATGAATTGTTACCTTAAGTCTACAGAGTTTATTGACTATTGTGTACTAAGCCTATTTTTCTTTTTTTTTTTTTGTGTTGTCCTGATTTATTTTGTATTGTCCTAATTTACCACACTTAATTATTATCTTTTCATAAGTATTCTTAAAGTTGCCCTATTTCCCGAGATAAATTGACAAGACAGTCATAGACAAATTAACAAGACAGAGTTGGGCCACTGTTATTGTGACTGGAGACCTGCAAAAGTAGACCTTAGCTTAGCTTAGCTTTCCGTTGTGTGATTTGGGGATGAAAGACTATCAAAGAACCAGAAACTTTATGTTTTAAAAGTTAAAAACCTGGAAGCCTTGAATGTGTGCATTACACAGTCCACATTTTAAAAATTAATACCTATAGTTAGGGATCATGACTGATAAAGATCTGTTAGAATAGAATAACCTTATAAGAGATGAGCCCTGCAAATTGTGTTATCATTCACTGAGGCTGCAAGTACTCTGGAAACTAGGCCACCCTGATCTAGATATCTAATTGTAGATACCTGCTCTAGCAACTTAACACCTGGGACTACTTATGTACACTTTTAAATGCATCGGTGATATGCTGAATTCAGCCTCATATTTGAGAAACTTAGTCATTGTTCATCATTGTTTGTAAGGCTGGCCAGAAAACAAGAATTTTGTTTATTTGAAAAAAAAATGAGGGTTTGGAATTTATTTTCAGCTTGGAGCGAACTAAGCTGTACAGATGCTCTTTGTAGAGTGTGAGAGAGGAAGAGGGAGGCAGCCTAAATAACTGACTTAGTCTATAAACCAAACTAACAAATGGCTGAGTAAATAGGGCAGCACTCACCTGGGATGTAGGATGGCATGTTTAAATCCCTGCTCCAGTTAATCGCTACAATAGAGAATGAGATAGTATTTTTTAATTCTCTGCTGAAGTTATTCTAGTAAGTAAATACAGTTAGCTATTCACTAGGTCAGAGAACGGGAACCCAAAGTTTCTAGGGGGTCTGCTCCTATTCCTTCTCTCATTTCAATCAGAAATGATGTTGTGAGCCTTAGGGACCTGGCCATTAAAATAGTTCCATACATTTCTGGGAAATGAACAATTTGTGATTAATGAAATTTTCCTAAGATTTTCCTAGATTTTTGACCACTCCTAATATTTTTTTTTTTCTCTCTTTGTTTAAAAGGGGAAAGAGAAAGGCATCACCTCTTTAACCAAGTTGTAATAAAAATGTGTAAAAAGTGTAACTTTGCTGCTGCTTTTTGTTGTTTGTTTGTGCATCTGAAGAATATAAGTTGTTCTACAAGATGCATCGGAAAGATGCTTAAGGGTTTGTTCTAGGTTTTTTTTTCTTTTTTTTCACTAAAGAAAGCTGAACAAAACTGCTTTTTGAAGTGCTGTTATTGTTTAGGTAACTGACACTAAAAACTGATGACAGGATGTGAGTTTCTAATTTTGGTGATGTCCCATTGTTTTGAGGGGAAGTTGGTTTTGAAGTAGCGATTGTAAGCACAGCAGGTGCTGGGATCTTGTAGCAGCAGGCAGAACTATCACATGTTGGGACAAAAATACTCTTTTTTTCTTGGTAGATACGGGGATAATATTCTCATAACCATTTCCCTGACTAACCTATACATTATGTAGAGCTTCAGAATTCTTGAGTTATATACTGCTATTTAATGTATAAGCTGCCATGATATGAGTGTGTTTTGGTTCTGCAGTATTGGGATAAATATGCAGGTATATGACTGAGCAGAAAGAAGGAGCAACAGCAAGCTGAAATGGATTTCTGAATCGTTGTCAGTCAGTCTGATTTATTTGGGAATAAATTCTTATCTGGTGAAAAAATGGACTCATCTCCTTCAAAAATACCTTTTACTTCCATAGGACAGTAATACATGATGATGGTAACACTAACTAAAATAGGGATTACTGAACAGTACAGAAGATCTCTTGTGAAGTACTTCATTCTTCCCATCAGAACAAAACTTTGGTGCATCCGTGTAAATTGGCATCCTTCCATTCACTTCTAAGCGCAGTGAAGTGGGTGGTTTTCGGTTGTGCACTTCTTGGACAGACATACAGGTACTCAGCAGCAGCTGGACTCCCCAAGAGCCCAACTTCAATGGTATTTTGCAGATTCATATCAGTGAGGGTGGTCTTGATATGCACAGGCTCTGTTTGCTTTTTCCTGTCCTTCCTCTTTTGTAATTGGTTTAGTGGCTTGAACAAAGTGCAGAGATACAAATTTCTGGTAACAATATTGTGCTGACAATATTTTAATAATGTAATAAACTGTTCTTGCTTACCCTGTTCTGGTCCTCTGGTAGCTGGGGTTCATGTTCTTGCAAACAAATGGATTCAGTTAGGATGTGTATACATTTTTTGCGTCTTCCTCTTACCTAGTATTAAAAGGCAATACTGCATGGCACCCTACACTTTAAGAGTTGCATTTCCAAAGCTTTCCTTTTCTTGTGAAAATATTAATGTTTATCTTATTCAACTTGAAGGTAGATATGATAGAATGGGATGCAATCTTTGAATTCAAAACCAACGGAAAAACTACTTTCATTTCAATACTGTTTTCTACATGCTGATATTTTGTGGAATATGATCTTTTTGAAAAGCAAAATAATTTTTCTCAGAAGTATTCATGCTTGCCCCAGGGATGTCATCTCTGACAGACATGATTTAACATCACCCTTCCAAATAGACAGTGAACACTGTTATATAGGAATAAATCATTTCAGCCTACCCTGAAGTTCGGTAGTCAGATTATACTGGGGGCACTCAGGCACCCCTGACAGGCCCTCCAGCTCATCACTGCCATAAACAGGCTGGAGCACCCAACCTCTTAGGAACAACTTCATGTTAATAAAGTCTTTATAACTGAGCAGATTGTAAAATAATTCTGATTTCTTGTAGATGTCAAAAAAATTTAAAAGTCCTTCTTGAGCTGTTGAGGAATGTGGGTATACCTTCAGGCTCACCCTAGATGTACAGAATCCGTGGGCAGCTCTAGCTTGAAATAGTACGAAAGAGGCAGAAAAAGAGATGAAAAGTTATGAGTAGTTCAGACACCGAACAGGTTTATCTTAACAGACTTTCAGCTGGTTTATATCCCCTTCATGCCAGAATGTGGTTAAACAAGTATTGGGCAGGGAGAAAGACAAGTGACAGTGCAAGATGGGGGTGGGAGAGAGAGACAAGAAAAATGGCAACAGAGGTTTCATCAAGGCATCATCTTCCTGTCCCGCATTGATGCACTTTGGCAATGAAGTTTTCAATGCTTGGGGTTACAGAGTGCTGAAGTAACATCTCAACCTGACTACAATCTAATGTCAAGTTTCCTCTTTAAAAATAAGTGCACCATATAATTTTGAGTTCTGTCTGCATACCTGCATTGAAATAGTCACATCTGAGATGTATTTTCTTTCTTTTTCATTTTAACATTGACAGGTTGAGCCATTGATCCAGAAAGGCCATGAGAACCTGGTGCACCATATCCTGCTCTACCAGTGCAGCAGCAATTTGAATGACAGTGTGCTGGACTACGGGCATGAGTGTTACCACCCCAACATGCCAGACTCTTTTCTCACATGTGAGACAGTCATTTTTGCTTGGGCCATTGGAGGAGAGGTAGGATGAATGGCTCTCTAGCATCAGTGGGGCTTTAGGAGGGTGTATATCGTAATGAAGCTTTCTCCTAGTATATTAGTGATTATTGAATCTGTCTGTTTTTAAGGGTGCACAATCACAGTCCAAAAATGCCTCACCACCAGTAACTCTTCTACTTCTTGTTGGTCTTTTAAGTATGAAATGCAATGCTCATCCTGAGTGACAGGCTATAAGTACCGAAAATAGTATAGAGTTGATGCCTTAGGGGAAGAAAGATGGCTTGGGAGCATGGAAGTCTGGTGCTGTATCAGCTTGTCCCATCTGAGATGGAAATACACGGCCTCCAGCAATGACAAGTATCTGCTACCTGTGGAGAATGACAGAAAGAAAAGCATTCTCTGTAGGTAACTTCATAAAAAACACTGAGGCAAGACTTTGCAAATGAAGTTAGACAATAGATTTATTTTGTGCCTCACCAGGACCTGGCTACAGTGTTGTCCCATTCAGGCATACCATTCTCAAGTTTCCTTCTAGACCCAAAGAGACATCATTTCAGTGTAGGAGTGATCCTTTGTCAGTGCAGAGCCAACACAAGGAGCACTCTGCTCATGGCAATGGGGCATACCTACAGAAAGCACAGTCTGATGCCATGTTGACCCCAGGCTGTGTTTTCATCTTATTTCATATGTTAATTTAGTCTGCAATAGTGTTTTCAGCTGACATAAGGCAGCATTACTGACAAAAGAATCCCATCCCTCTTTACGTCCTTGATTCACTGTGTGCCCACACAAATGATGCTGTGGGTGCAGAGAGAGACTGGGGTGGTGATAGTTTCTAGCCCACAGTCCAAAACCGTCTTTGAGTGCTGTGGTGTGAGGAAGCCAGAGCTGCTACACAGGCTCATCAAAAGAAGTTTAATCCACTATGAGCATTATCCTTGATGTATGCTTTGTGCATTTTCGCCATCGGCTGTGCTCTGACCTAGTATTTGTACTTTCAACTGTCTTAATCTAAGTGAAATAAAAAAACTCATATAAATAAGTTATCATTTGACAAGCACTATGGAGGCTTTTGCAAGGATGATCCCCTTGGTAATGATGTATAGAGAGGAACCTGACAGATCTGGGTTATGTTCAAGTTTACTGGAGTACTCACTTCACTTACTTCATTTTGCCCTTACATAGAGGTGAAAGGATTTATTATATGAATAGTTCATCAATGTCCATCAAGCACCAGAAAGTTGGGATCTCAAATTGGACATTTCAGAAAGTTAGAATCTCAAATTGCATATTAAAATATTAGCTATATACTATAAAATTATGCAGATTAATTCCTATAAAAGTGAATTTCATAGAGTTCACTTAGAAGATACTGGTATTTTGGGTTGAGTCAGGAGTGGGCTTTTGAAGTGAATCTCCCAGTTATGCCCACTTTAGAAGCTCTATTTATCATCATGAGTGTTTTGGGAGCTTGCACATCCTGCTTTGGGATGAAGTTAAACTGAATGTGCAGGGATGAACCCAGCACCTCCCAGCAATAAATGAGGTTCGGTGTATGGGGTCTGACCAGAGCTTGTCCAAAGGAGCATTGTTTCGGGACAGTGGGTCCAGCACAATCTGTTGCACTGTACAGAGCTAATGTAAATGTAGCCATGAAGACCGTCTTTATTGTTCAGATCATTTTACTTCGAATGCAGTCATTTGTGCAGGAAAAACAACCTAATTATGTACAACCTCAGTATTCCCTGGAAATTGCTGCTTTTAGAAACTGGGAACATTTAAAATGCAGTTTCACTTTTTCATAAGGGTTTTATTGTCAGACTAACTACTTGATGATGCAGTGTTTATACATTTAAAATGGAATTTTTCTTTCCCACTCAAGCAGTAAATACAAGATAAATAATCATAAGATCACAGAATCATGCAGGTTGGAAGGCACCTCAGGAAGTCTAGTCCAGCCTCCTACTCAAACCAGGGTCAGTGATGAGGTCAGACCAGTTTGCTCAGGGCTTTATCCTCTAACAAGCACAGGATCTACTATTTTATATTGACATATTTAGTGCATTGAGTATGTCATGTTCAGAAAGTTTTAAAAGAAGTTACTTTTGTAAATTTTCTCATTAATATGATTGCATCATTAAAAAAAAAGGTCGATGTATTTATAAAAAAAAATTAACTCTTAGCCATGGTAAAATACCTTAACTCTGTATGCATGTGTTGATTTCCAGGGCTTCACCTACCCTCCTCACGTCGGCTTATCCATTGGCACAGCAGCTGACCCTCAGTTCGTTCTTATGGAGGTGCATTATGACAATCCATCGTACACAGAAGGTTTGTATCCTTACACTCTTTAAAATATGCAAGATTGGAAAATGTTTTAGATCCAAGTGCTTCTTATTACATGCACAGCAAACAGAGCAAATACAACGCTGAGGCTTATTTTCCCCTGTTAAATAGTTCCTGGTTCCCAGTGTTTTTCTCACTGCACTCAAAAGCTTGACCTGGAGTCAGAGGGAGATTCAGATATACAAAGAATTGTGGACCAGGTGAATACAACTCCTTTTATCACTACATTTTTCATGTTACTGTCTCTCCTTTCCTTTTGCTGGGAAATCCAGTGAGTGAGAGAAAGCAGCACAGTACCCAGACTGTGAGACACCTATAGAGGGAATGTGCCTTTTATTGATTTTTTTAATTAAAAAATTATACTGAACTGTGGGCACTGTGTGTAGACTCGACTTGCTAGAACATTCAGTAGGTAAAAGTTTATCTTAAGAGATAAGCTTTTAATTTATAACTGTGTTTTTCAATTTTTCTTTCTAAAGTTCATTTATATTTAGAGGAAGCAAAAGGAAGGAACCAGGGAGCCTCAGAATATCTAGGGAACTTTGAAGCTGATTTTTCGAAAGATACTTTTTGTTCTGAAACAAAAGTTTATTGAGCTACTGTACTTGAGAATATCCTGGTGATTTCTATATATGGGCTGAATAAAACCCAGTGCAACACAGTGTATTGGCCTTTCTTTACACCCCCATGTGTTAAAATAAAATCCTCTGTGTGGGTTATGATGTTCTGCCTTGCTGTTATTCCCCCTCTTTTTGTTGTACTAGATGTATAATCTTGAAATTGCTTTATTTAATGACAGACTTCTTTCAACATGTACATTTGCATGGGGTACAGTAAACTTCATTTCCATCCTTGACATTGCATGCTTTCCCATCAAATATTGCCTGAGAAGTTGCATGCAGAAAAACTGTTTCTGAATTGGTTGTGTCCTAAATTACTATTTTATTTTAACCAACTGTGCTGTACGATACTATTGTTTTAATTCAAGTGGCACATACAAAAATTGGGAATAAGTGTTTCATTCCCTTTTCCAGCAACATTGCCAATTTTGCCTTTCCTGGGATAGTCCCAGGTGAGCACAGGGTCTCACCAAAGACCTGGGGAAATTCAGACAGCATAGGCAGAGCAGGGTGTCTGTAATCTGGGTTATGTTTCTCTCTTCCCTGACAAGACACATGGTATAAGATTGTGCCAGGAGTGTGAGGGAGTAGACTAGGGTGCTCCATCATCTTCAGGTGGGGGCATGTGAGTCCTCCTGACACAGCAGCAAACCTGCCACCAGGTCACCTTTGTTTTTGTGGTTTTTGCATTTTCCCAACTTGTGTCTTACGGTTAAAAGATGCATTTTTAGCCTCTTGTGATCTGGGGTAATGCTTTCCTAAGTGACTGAGCTTGGTAGTCAGTGTAGGCTCCCATTTAGAGGCAAAAATGTTTGAACTGCTCCTAACATGGCTGGTTTTGAGTGCTTCTGTTTCTGAAATCCTTAAGATTCACTTTTCATTTGAAAGGTGGCCTCTTTTGAGGTTATATATCAAAAATTCTTACATGTCATAAAAATTCTGTCATTTAGATATTAGCAACAAGCTTCAAGGGAAACTACCACAAAGGAAAAGTTCAGGTTGATGAGATTGTACAAATAGCTTCAGAAAGGTAATGAGTATGGATTCCCAAACAATTTAAAGTTAGGAAGTTGTGAGAGAGTGGATATAACGTGGAATGTCATCATTTGTATATTACAGAATGTCTTATAGTTGATTACCACTCTTAATTGGCTATACATAGTTCATATCTTTTGTTCCTTAATAATTATATATTACTCTGTATTAGATATTTTAGTTACTGGGTAACTTAGTCCCTGCTCTGTCCCTCTGTCACTTGCTTATCTTAAAATAGCCTGCTGATTTCTTATTGATGTAAAAGTTGGTTTCAGGCACTGCTATGTCTGTTATGTTTTTTAGAAGACTAATATAGGTCACTAGGAAACGTCTTCTCTGAGATACTTGGTATGTTTTTGCATTTTTAATTTTCAAAATTGAAACTTGAAAATGAACAAGAAAGAAGAAGGTAGCAGATGAACGAACAGAATGCAGGGCTTGTGCAACACAAATTAATCTTTGTTTTTACTTATATCTTGCCTAATAAAACTGGCTAATAGAGGAATAATTACAAGCATTTAGATGATGGAGGCAACATAAGTTATGAATAGATGCACAAGCAAACACATATGGCTAAACATGTAGGTGCAAAAAATAGATTCATATAATTTTGACCCTTAAAACCTCAACTTTTTCACAGCAGGCTTTGATTCTTTCAACTGCTCTTTGGAATCAAGAGAAGTCTGAGAGTGAGTGCAGCATTAAAATCCTCTGTAGTTCTCCTGTGTACTTTGCTCAAGGTGCTGGTTTTATCTTCAAGTCTGTAATTTAGGAAGCCAATTTTTATGTTTAGTTGATGATCTTTTAATTGGGGAGATTGTAAAAGGCATGTATTTGGTCATCAGAGGTATGCTGTGATGTGACAGACAATCCAAAACAAAGGAAAAATATAATTAATGTAAGGGCTCAAGGTGAAAGAACATTCATAAGTAAGAAAGAAAATTCATAAGTAGAAGACAACACATGGCTTGAAACCTTTACAGAAAAAACCCACAACTTTAAGCTGTGCTGTAAATATTTAATTTGAAAATTGTACAGGGAACCTTTTGAGGTCTTATATTTCCTTGTATAGTCCGCTCTGCCTGTGATCTAACTGCTTTTCTCTGAGGTCCGTGTAGGGTAACTTAGCTGAAGGGACATGACTTCTACAGACAGCACACATTTTTCATTCACGTCTGAACAGCACAGATATCAAGATACCATGTTTAACAACCCTCCTGTGGGCTGCCCCTATTTATTACTTCCTGCATATGGGTTGACTAATTTCCAGGATACTGAGGTTTATTCCTTGATTTTCATGTAGAAAAATTAAGACAAGCCTTGAAAAATGTGAAACAATTGGATATTTTTTTTTTTTTCATTTAAAACAGCCATGGCTAACTGTGTTCTTTTGTTGCAGGCTTGATAGATAACTCTGGTCTGCGGCTAATTTATACTCCAGTTTTAAGGAAATACGATGCTGGGGTTATTGAAGCTGGTCTTTGGGTCAGCCTCTTCCACAATATCCCACCGGGCATGCCTGAATTTGTGTCAGAGGGTCACTGCACGCTGGAATGTCTGGAAGAGGTATGTCTCCTGCCTGAATCTATTGGTTTTCATTCTTAGAAATAGTTTTGGACAGACACTTTAACTTCTTGGAAAGATTGATAGTACTGGTTAAAGACATGCGAGCAAGGGCATCTGCTACATGCTGCCCTCCAGAATGTTGAGGTTTTTTGATCTAGGTATTTGGGGTGTTCGGTATTCAGTCTTCTTTCCCGCTATGAGTGATACTGGATGACACAGTGCTTGCGATGTTTTAATTGTGTGTTCAATATATAAACATGCATTGCTTTCCATGGCAAAGCTGTTAATAGACTGGAATAGCTAGCCCAGAAAAAAAGTTGAGAGAGACTAATTAAGATCTGTGCATGTGCAAAGGGCTCCTAATGGTGAAGTGAAAGCCTGAAAGGTATTCTTAGACCAGCAGAAACTGAAGACCTGAATAGATATTTTTGTATGGCCCAAAGTACAAAATTATGCATTTATTAAACACTTGGTTCCATTAAGATAATTTAAATATCTCTACAGATAATGGAAGCATTGTCTAAAATCTGTGATTAATGTATCATGGGAGATTCTCATATATTTTGTAATTTGTAGAGAATGGTTAAATCAATGCTTTTGTGATGTTGTTTAGAGTGAATGGTAAATTAAATATGGAATTCAGATTTGATCTTGGTGATGTTAAAAGTTGCAAATTGTCATAGCATTTTTCAGCCTAAAAACACTTGAGTAATCTATTATCGTGCAGTTTCTGACCTTAAGACTGTACCTGAAAGGTATTGTGGTAACAGATTATTTCTAGTTTAGGTTCTAAACAACAATAAAAATTTAGCATACCAAAAGTTTGGATCCATATATCGCAGCTGGAATGGGAGTGATGTTAGATTTGTGTCAATTTGGAAAAGTTAATTTTAAAATGTTTTTGACTTGGAAAAAAGTTTCAGATGTAAACTTACAATATTTCACTACCAGTTGACTTGAAGATAGGAAGAAGAGCATATTATAATTACAGTCTCTTAATTCTAAGTGCTTCTCTTGGCACAATATTGATGATAACGTAATTCATAACTGCATAGAAATTCTTTTTCAGAATAAACATCCACATTCTTCTGTATCAACCCTTAGCACTAAAATAATGTGTAGGTTTTTGTATAATTCCCTTGAAAATCTTAATCTATTGAGAATTATTTGCAGTCCAGTTGATTTTCATAAAAAATGTTACATTAGGAGTAAAAGCATGTTTTTATTTAAAAAAATCACAGAAAAAAATAGCCTTTTTTGTATATAAAACCTTAATTTCACATACAGATTTGCTTTTGCTCCAAACTGCATTTTGCTGTAAACTGAGAGAATATAAATACATTCATTAATATATTTTCACTCTGCTTGTACATTCTAACACACGTTACATTACATCGCATCAGGGCACACTAATGGTGTTGGATTCCCATGGCCAGGCTCTAGGTGCTGAGAGACCTGCTGGGATTCATGTGTTTGCGGTACTTCTTCATGCTCATCTTGCTGGAAGAGCTATCAGGATGCGTCACTTCCACAATGGCGAGGAGCAGAAGCTGCTTGCTTATGATGATGAATTTGACTTCAACTTCCAGGAGTTTCAGTATCTGAAAGAAGAAAGAACCATCTTGCCCGTATGACACTCTTAATTCTTTCCCTGAAAGTGTTTAAGAGATCGTGTACCTAACATTTACTCACATTTAGGATTAATATTACTACAGAATTTCTTATCATAGAATCATAGAATTCTTAATGTTTTGTTAATTTTTCCACTTATCACAGAGTTACTAATGTATTAAAGTTGCAGTGTCTCAGGAGCGTCCACCCAATTCACTACAGACCTGGCTTGGTCCATCAATTCAAGCTATTCTTTAGCTGTGTTTGGTACCCACAGTTATTTGATTTGAACTTTACTATCACAAATGTTTAAACAAAGCAGATTATAAAATCACACATGTGCCTGGTTGTGCCATCTTTGTGCATCCAGCCAGCTGAAGACTGGAAATGCCACTGCATGGCTTTACGGAGCCATTGAAACCAAGTAGCACATCCTGAGTATCTGCACACAGCAAGTATCCAGCCTTGCAAACATGTCTACAAATCAGCCAAGTCTTCTCTTGGTTTCATGTTTTTATTTGTTGCTGGTAGTAGAACTCCATGCTTATGTTCCATGTGAGGTTTCACTAGTAAACAAAACCCTTTTGAAGAAGAAATCGTGCTATTCTATCTGCTGTACTTGTGAGAATAATGCAATGTAACTTTTAGAAAATCCCAACTACAATTATATCATAAAGCAGTAGCTATCCATAGGTATTACATAAAAAGAATCTGTGTATTTTTGGATGAGTCACTCATTTAAAAATTATTCACTCATCTTTTGTTAGTTCCAGCCGGCATCTGGTTTTTAAGCTTTGGCCTGAGGACAGAGAATTTAGTGCTGCAAAGGTTGGGTGCTCCAGATCTAGCCAGCAAGGCATCTGGAGATGTGTTTGTCCTGGTGCATGGGAACAAGCCCCTTACTTGATGGAATTGGTCAGATACAAAATACCAAGCCACTGGATTTTGTTTTACGATTGGAGGGAAAGGGAAGCTGAAAAGACCATTGCAACAACTGGACTTCAAGTATGGTTAGGAGCCCCATGGTTTAAACTTCCAGGCTTCAGTTGAAGTCCCCTTGTCTCTTATGTGTCTTCTCCCACACTGGGAGACTTTGATATTTGTCCTTTAAAGGCAAGAAGCTAAAATGCTGGTGTTCTAATTTAATTTCTACAGCAAAACCTGGATGTTCAGGTGCTGCGTTTACTCTTTGAAGTCCAACTGCTTGTACTCCACAGGGACTTCAAAGACAAACTGGTGTTACCTCCTCCAGGAAAAAAGTGTTGACGGGTTTAGGAAGAGGGCTGGCAGAAGATGACAGGTTTGCAGAGAAAGCCTGTAATATTTTTAGGAAAATCCATGCAGATTATAGAGAAAGGCCTCTTAAAATTCAAGAACAAAAGGGAGTAGACAGCAGAAAGCCTAGAAGAGGTATTTGATAGTATCAGCAACTTAAAAAAGACAGCTCAAGTAGAAGCTGGAATTCTTTCTCTGAAGTGAGCCTTTTTCATGCCTTTTATTGTTTTCATCTTATGTAAAACTACCAGTGCAGCTTTACATACATCATCTGGTGTAATTTGGTCCACAGTCTAATCAATCAAATAATAATATTAAAAATTTTCATATATTGTTATTCCCGCCTTCTGGAAGGGTGTATCCTTGTATTCAGCTTATGGAGTCCAGGTTATTTGTTTTCTTTGTGTACTAGCAGTCTGTTCTGAATTTGGAAGCAAAAGATCTAATCACAGAGAAGCACTTCTAATGAATGTTATCCAGTCCAAAAGCCACAAAAGCCAGAGACCTTGCTGGTGGAAACCAGCATATTCCCACTGGGAGCAGCGAAGCTGTGCCAGTCCACTCTGCTTCAGAAACCTCTGTCTCCATTTGGCCAACATGAGGCTGATGCACCTTTTTCTAGGAGCCTGGAGTACAGTTAGTGCTAGCACTGATCTAGCAATGAGACAGCCTTTGAAGGACAATCTGATTTTTTCAGGAAAGATTAATACAATGGGTGATAAGGGAAGATGACGATACAAAAAAATAAACCAAAGCAAAGAAACCTCTGGCATCCTTGTGATATGAAGTTACCAAAAAATATCAGATTTTTGACATCTGGCTGTGTTGTTCAATATTTTAATTTCCACTTGATTATCATGGTGGGTTTGAGATTTCAATTTTTGATTAGGTACAGTGAATAAAGGTACTACCAAACTGTAGACCAGTTTGTCAAGACAGCAAAAAGTTAATTGTATGTACTTGAGAAGGTAAGTATTCAGCCTTTCTCATACATATCTGTCAATGTGGTTATGTCTTTGCCTGCCACTCCTCTACTCCCAGGCTTGGCAGATAAATAGTTGTTATTGTGATGTGGAAAATCTTCTTTTCCTCATTTGGCAAGTATTTCTATTGAAGTTGGCAGGATAAATTAGCCTGGAGAAAGCTATCCAGCACTGGATGAATTTTGGAGCAAGAATCGTGTGTATACATCGTCTGCATATATATAATTTTCCTGAAAATAGGATTATAGATGGGGACCTCCATTGCTATTTTAATAAAAGAGATAAGACTCTTAATAAGACTCTGTTTAAATCCATGGGGGATCCCTGAGGATCTGAGATAATATGAACGCTAAGTGCCAAGGCCTTAACATACACCAGTTAATTAATCTGCTCTTTCAAAAAGTTGTATCCACTGCTCTGATCTTTATTTCTTAAGTGTTCGCTGTCATCTGTGGTTACCTGAAGCTGGTGTTGATAAACTTCAGAACTGTGAACTTCCTAAATCTTGTGTTTCAGGGGGATAACTTAATCACAGAATGTCACTACAGTACTGTGGACCGAATTCGCATGACATGGGTAAGAAAAATTTTAATGGATCAAAATAAGTACAAAGATAATATTGGGTAATAAATTCTTTTTCATAAAATGTTATTTAAAAATGTGCTGGTGCCTGTGTGCATGTAATTATGTATTATCTTTCCTCTCAGAGATTCTTAGATTTTAAAGTCATTCAGGACTATTATGGTCATAGTCTGATCTCTTACATTAATTGTACTAGTTTATAAAAATAAGAAAGCCAGCTCATAAAAGATCTTTAAAAATCAGACTTCGCTAGTATAAGGAGTGCTTTCTTCATAACATGTATTAACATGCAAATTTTGCATATTTTAATTATTTTTTTAATGACCTTGTTATGCATTTTCCTCTGAAGTTGTTGTTGCCAGTTCTTACATACTGATTTTTACTTATGCTGTGACCAAGATGGGACCACTTGCTTTTGTGCCTTATATAGAACCCAGGCAGAATGCAGATCCTTTGGGCTGGGAGGAGGAGGCTGTGTGCAGTGAGCCTCTGTGTGTTACCTTTCTCACAGGGTGGATTTTCCAGTGGCAGGGACCCTCCTGGACAGCTGCTGCCCCCAGGGTGGTGCAGGAGGAACCTGCATCGTACCTGTGCACCCTTGCAGCTGAGGCACAAGGAACAGCTGTGTTGCAGACCTGGGTGCATGTCCACAACAGCGGACAAGACAGGGCCACAGCCAGGGAGTAGGCATCCCTTCCAGGGTCAAGGCGGCCCTGCTCAGGTTTAACACGTGGCAGTGTGCAGTCTCCCAGATGCAGCTTTTTAAGTTTACAGAGACCAGGCACTGACCATTGTGACATGGCCACTTTGTTTTGGAGGTGAAGCAAATTCGGTTGTTGGGACATGAGCTGAACTGTGCCAGCTGGCTGTGAAACCAGAGAGTGATGCCAGACCCACTATGTTTATGGGAGGGATGTAGCTGCCGGCACCCAGGCTTTGCCAGGGACTAAGCCCGCTTCCTTGGGAGGAGCTGGATCCAGACCTCCAGGAGGTGAGACCTGAGGGTTTTCTCTTCGGCAAGAAAGACCTGGTCCTGGCATCCAGAGAGCACAGGGATACCTCTTCCTGAATCATGGCTTGCATGTAGGCACATGCAGTAGGTATATAAAGAAAAGCAGAAGAGTGAAAATGAAGGCTTTTTATTTTTTGTCCTATTTTCCTGTGTGGTGACCGCACTAGCTCTTGGTCCTTGGTTCGTGTGTTTTGTCTTCTCCATTCCTATTCTTGTGGGTTCTGTGAGATTCATGGAAGTGTTCCCACATGGGATTTAGGAATGTGCATCTTGTCCATATTAACTAAGATTGATTTTAAATGAGTTGTTTGCCCCATGGCTCTCAATGAAAGACTGTTTAAGAGTGTGTTTCTTCTGCTAGCTAACAATCTTACTCTGATTAATCATTTTATAGTTAGTGCTCATTTATTCTTGAGTCAACATTATCTGTTAACTTAAATAACTTTTCTTTCTTACTCTTCATCTCTGTATGTACTTACGAGAGTCCATGTAGATACATATTCCATCCTAACCTCCGTTTACTAGACAAAGTTCATGTAATTTCTTACTAAATGGACTAATTATCTTGGCAGATTTTTTCTACATCTGCTCCCCTTTGAAGCCCCTTTTCTGAAACATCGCAGATATAAGTACCTTGAAGACAGCTGAATATAAACCTGACCTTCTCAGATAGCACTCTTCAACATAAGTCTTATTTTCTTGATACTTGTTCTTTCTGACTTCTTTTAAGCTTGGGAGCTATTGCTTGAGTTTGCAGTGTATTTCATAATTAATTATATATAACTTCTTGCTACTTGATAGCCTAATGTGCAAGATAAACCTGTTGAATTAGGCCTCTTGAAACCCATTTCATTAGCATATAAATGCTAATCAGTGGTTTTATCTGTGGGATTCCAATGCTATCTTGATTAAAAGAAAAATTTCATTTTCAGGGTGGTCTAAGCACCAGGAATGAAATGTGCCTGTCGTATCTGCTATATTACCCAAGAATCAACCTCACCCGATGTGCAAGTATTCCAGATATAATGGAACAGCTCCAGTTCATTGGTGTTAAAGAAATCTATAGACCAGTCAGGCAAGTAAAATGTTTATGAATATGGGTAGCACCTCTGTTTCTGTCTGTGGAATTACAAGGTCATTTTTATACGGCCTTTGTTTCTTTCTGGTAGAGCAACATATTGCAGGGTCACTCATGCAGCTTCTTTTTGGACACTACACTGCTGCTACTTATTTCTCCTTTTCTCCTGCCAAATTATTTTGCATCTTTTTTTTTTCTTTTTTTAATGAAAAAGCAGCTCCTTTTAAAGAAATTTCACCACAGCCATCTGCAAAAAGACTGTGCATCAATGTCATATAAATGTTTTAAATTATCAGCTTATTAAAACATATGATTTTTACATATATAGAGATATTTTTGAAGAAGGAGTTTGGGAGCATGGGTATCAAATTACCCTGGGTAGATCTGTTGTCAGTAATTCTGCTGCAGTCAGTTGGTGCAAACAGATCCTAGAACTATTGCTCACATGTAGAGCTTAACACTGACTTGGTGACACAGAGAAAAATTCACAAAAGATGAAGAGGGCTTAAGTTAGAAAGGAAATGGAGGGATTAAGAGAATATGAAATTGTTCATAGTAAAAGATACATGGTAGATATGCAGCATGATGGAGAGAAATGAGAGAATGGAGGCTTTGGAAGAATAACAAATCAGAGGATAATATGCAATGTAAGTAGAGAGTAAAACATGGAACCGGTGGTAGGAATCTGGACAAGAAGAAGCGTCATGGTTTGAGCCCAGAGGAAAACTGAGCATCATGCAGCTGTTCACTCACCCATTTTCCCCCAGCGCTGGGAAGGAATCAAAAGGCTGAGGAATTGAGATAAGGACAGAGAGGTATGATCCACCCATTACAGTCACAAGCAAAAGACAGACTCATTAGGGGAAATAAAAAACCCATCACTTTAATTCAAAACACTAACAATTTAATAGATAGAATGGGACAGTAAGAAGCATTACCACATCTTAAAAATAACTCCCCCACCTCTCCATTCTTCCCGGGCTCAGTTTTGTTCCCCATATCTCTACCTCCTTTTTCCCAGTGGTGCGGGGGCAGGGATGGGGGGGGGGGGGGGGGGGGGTTTGTTCAGTCCACTGCTCCTTCCTCCGGGGTAGGGTGAGGGACTCCCCTGTTTGACGTGGCCCTGCCATCTCACCCCAGGATACAGGGGGATCTGCTCCAGTGCACCTCCCCGCCTTCCTCCTCCTTCCTTCCACTGACCTTTGTGTTCACATTGGTGTCCTTCTCGTAACTCATTCTCAAAGTCCCCATCCCCTCTCAGGTTTTTAAATATGTTATTTATCTCAGAGGTGTAGCCACTGTCATTAATTGCCTCCGGCCTTGGCCAGAGGTGGGTCTGACTTGGAGCTGGGGGACCTTCAAGGAGCTTCTTAGAGGGGACAACTGCTGTAGCCCCCTCCCCCCCCTACCAAAAACCCTGCTGCCCAGAACAGGAAGAAAAGAGATTTTTAGGTGAACTGTTGGCTGCAGGGTTTTGCAGTTCTGGGCAAAGACACTGTCTCCTGAGTCTTGGACTCCTACTGTTCAGTGATGCAGGACACTGAACATATTTAAGATGTACATCCATGTCCGAATGAAAATCTCCTAGCTCATTCATCAATTTTTCTTCCTAAGACAAATAACCCACAGGAATCTGAATATTGGCCTGCTGCTCAGCTCAAAAGGGGTAATGTAATTTTGTTGTAAGATCTGTCTACTTCAGTGCTCCACAAATATTAAATATCCCCTCTGTGAATGGTGGGGGGTGGGGAACTGTTACCATTTAGACAATTCAGGATCTATAATAACCACCATGAAGGTCCATGCAATTCAGCTGGCATCTGACCACTGGGGTAAACCACAGGCTGGTGAATTTTAAACAAGGCATTACAGTTTCTCTGGTAAGTCAGCAGAATTCTTCCTGTCCTTCATCATGAGAGTCCTCATCAAGAACAAAAGTGCTTCCCAGTGTGGTGTTGGATCTGGCTTTTCTGTCCTTTAGTGTCAATGGGATGACCTGCACAATGATAGTGCTCACTAAGAGCAAGACTGATTCCCAGAATCTAACATAAAATTTAAATTTCAGTAGGAGATGGGAGGAAGCCCACTATAGAGAGGATAAATGTGTGCAAATATATAAAAATCAATAAATAGCATATTTCAGTTTTTAAGTGTTCCTTACCGTGCTTAAAATTAAAGTATCTCAATAGCAGATCAGCAGAAGTGATTATAGAGTGAGAATAACTTAAAGAGCAAAGTGCCCAAATGAATGAAATGCAGAAAAATAATCAAACAATAGAAGGTAGAATTCACTTTTAGTGGTGAAAAGTGAATTGAATTTATATTGCTAGTTGCACTAAACTAAGGTAATAGATTTTAAAATAAAATGGATAGAGTAATAGTGTGTCATGACATTTACAGTTTAAAAGTTGTCTTTCCTTATACAGTTTATCTTAAAACAATATTATTGCAAAGTAATTTGATGTACAGGCTTACTGGTTTTACTTCTGAAATTTATATCCAAGACAGAAGAGTCTGAAGAAAGTCACAATGCAACCAATGTCTACTTCATTTTCCACACTATTTCTATTTACAATCTTTTAATACAGAGAGAACAGTTTCTAAATTAGTCCTAGCTAAAAGAGTCTTTCTGAGCTTAGAAAGAAAATATTCTAACAAATGTATGCTCTCTTGAGTGTTCATTCATGATAACTGTACTTAAGGAAAAAATGCACATTTGGCCTGGGGAAATAAAGATGTTTTGAATAGAGTAAGTATGTAGACTGTCTGCCGCAAATGGAATAGTAATTAGAAGAAGAGATTATTAATGCCTCTAGTATTTATGACCTAATCCACAATTCTTGTTTCATTAAACTCTGTCACCCTAAGGATATGTGACCTGATACTCATCTCTCTTGTGTCAGTCTTACACTGAAATTGCCTCACTGACTTCTGTAAAGTTTCTCTTGTCTTACGCATGAAGGCAAACTGGAAGCAGGATCAAGGCACTGTGGCTCACTTTAAAACTCTTTTTCCTCAGTCTGGTGGCACAGACAGTGGTATAAATCATGAGTAGCTGAGATGAAAGCAATTGGGCCACAATAGTGTAAAACAAGTGCTTGATTAAAATTATGTCCTTTGTGCCTAGATGTTGAGTAGAGCAGAACTTTGACATAGGCAGCACTTAACCCAAAGCAAGTGGGAGACAGCCTACTGCAAGATAACACAGATCTGACTAAAGTGCTTTGAAAGGATAACTCATACTCCAACCAAAGTATTAATCAGATTGCTTAGATAAAGTTTTATCTACTTTCATTCTTCCACTAGCTGTACTGGACTTTCCGTTTTTAAAAAACTTGACCCATTTACCATATTATTTCCATTCATCCCAGTAGAGTCAAACAAGGAGGAAGCAAGAACAGTGGAAAAGGTTTTCTTTAGCTGTTTGGGTTGTTGGGGTTTTGTTTGTTTGTTTGTTTATTTTAATTTTCCTTCATTATTATCCCCGAGTTTTCTTGAAAAAAATGGAAAGAAATCTCATTCCTTCCCTTTCCACATCTTCAGCTGGTGGGGAATGGGATTGGCCCCACTTGTTCATGGGAAGGATTACCACATGTGGGTGCATAGTCAGATCTCTCACAGTCACACAGTAGGTCTCTATCCCACCCCTGACCAAAAATCTCCTTGCAGCCAGCATGTAGGGACATGACAAAAGGCAATGTCCACAACACCAGTTATTGTCATTTGTTCTTTTGGCACTGCTGCCAACCAATACATGTTAGAGCAACTCCTATGCTAGGCTGAGTTTTGATCTATTATTTTTTTTATTTGAGTTGCGACCAGAGCTTGGCAGAGCCATCTGGAAGTAGCTTTCTAATGGCAAATGTTTCTTTGCAACACTGTCTGCCAAGCCTAGTAGAGGGTGTGGCTTTTTTGTTTTGTTTTTTGAGAAGTTACGACAGATCTGTTTTGTATTGCCTGTGTATTCACTTTGTAGATCAGAGAAGAGCAATATAATTCTTTTTCTTAACTTAAAGTCCTTCATTTCTAAAAAGCATCCAGCAGCAAGTCCTAAACTGCTGCTGAACTTTCATAAGTTTGTCAAAATCATACAGTTCATTAACAGAGAACTTAGATGAGAATGTGAGTTTGGCATAATATACATATTAATAGTTTTTCTGAGTAGATTCGCCAAAAGCTTTTCCTCATCAGTTCTAACTTGATGGTATTTATCTATTTTTAAAAATCTATTTATTTATTTTTCTGTAGGACTTGGCCTTTCATTATCAAGAGTCCTAAACAATATAAAAACCTGTCTTTTATGGATGCAATGAACAAATTCCAATGGTCCAGATCGAAGGGTCTCTCCTATAATGATCTTGTGCTTAAACTACCAGTGAATGTGAGATGTTCAAAAACAGATAATGCAGAATGGTCGGTAAGTCTAAGTGTTGAAAAGGAGTCAACAATGCCATGAAACAAATGTGATTTACTGTGCTTCATTGTGTATGAACAAGTATCTGTCTATATGTCTTTAGACTGTTTACATGGCTATATTACATTTTACATACAATAACAAAGGTTGAGAATGTTTTATCAATGCTTTCACCTAACTGGAATTCTAGAAGTATTTAAAAGAATAGAAAAGTTGGCACTTTCATCAGCACTTGGGATCAGTAATATGGAGTCTTTCAGTGTGTCTGGGACTGATAAGAGAGTAACCATATGTGTCCAAATTAGGTGACCAAGTTAGAAAGTTCCTTTCCCTTGACTGTCTCCACTGTCAATGACTTATGTCAGGGTCTTGTAATAGATGATTCCTAAACCTAAACCAGGTTTCTTCTCTGAGTCACTCTGTAGGAAGAAGCTTACTGACTGCATAAGAAAGCCTCAAGAATCTAACTTCTTGACTCTGGCATCTAGACTACCTAAAGCTATATGAGTACTCTTCCAGTATCTTTTGCTTTTTTGTTGGTCTTGTGTCTTAGAGATGTCTATAGTATTGGGCCCAAAAAAGTACATTTGGATTGTCTGTTTTCTTTGTGCACCTTTGGAAGATTTTATCTTCTATAGTTTTCCTTTCCCAATTGTCTTGAATAAATCTGTAAAATAAAAAATAATTCCCTAGTATGTTATTTATTATAAATGTCTACTGGTATTTTAACAGGGTTTCTGGGAAAAGCTGTCATCTTTAGTATTGATGTGTGTTTATAAAGAACTACTAGTGCATGTAGTATCATCCCTGAAGAAGATGCTGAAAAGTATATACTGCTCCCTGAACTTCTTTACAGATTCCAAATTCAAGACTCCATTTTACATTTTTGAGCTTTTCTGCTCAGAAGGGGAGATTGTCTCATTGTACTGGCTTATCTCCTACCATGATTTTAGGTCAGCCTAACAGAGCTGATACCTATGAAATACTTCCTAGAAAAGGACCTCTGCCTCATTCTCATCACCCACCCCCCCCATGCTGCCTTGTAGCAGGTCACACAGTGCTTTCAGGTAGTGAAGGAATTGCCCTTCCTGCAGCTGCGTTCTCAGGTCTTTCCAACATCAGTCAGTCTGTTCTGCCCATGACATGTCAAAGAAACAGTGTGCTATAAGTAATCAATGAGTTTTTTGGGGGTTTTCTGTTATTTGTTCTACTGCAGACCTGTGAAAAGTAGCTATTGATACATGAGACTGTTCACCAGTTTTGGTTAAACTTCTTGACCTTTGCAACTGCTGGCCAGTAGCAGCTGTGTAGCCACTCTTTCACAGACTATTTGTCAGAGGACAAGTTAAGATGATGAAAACCACACAGAAATTTTATCAGGAGGGGATAGGCTTCTCTTTCTTTTTTTTTTTTTTTTTTTTTTTTTTTTTTAAATGGTATGCATTCTGGAAAATGCTGTTCCCCTTTATCTGACAGGATAAAGGAACAATACTTACAACTTAAGGAATGTAGTCAAAGGGTGAGCTCACTGGAAATGGGAGTGCTTAGTTCTTCCTTTTAATCATAGTTTCCTATTTCAAATGACTAGGGCATATTAATCAAAACTAAGATTAGTTCTCTTTCCTTTCCCCTCCCTTATTAGTGATATTACATTAAATTGGCCATTCTCATCAAACCCAAGAACAGATTTAACCTAAATGGTCAAACAAAGTGAGTTGTAACAAGAAGGAATAAATTTGAAGCAGAGGAATTGAGCTGAAAATACCTTCATCCTTATGTAGGGATGATGCCTTGATGAGTTTTCACTTTCTATTGTGTTTGCTAGGGTGAAGTCAACATTTAGTCAATTTTATTTTCTGCAGTGCAGGATAATTGCAACATGGAAAAATAAAAACAAAGTAAGAACATGATGCGCAGGTGGGCATTCAAACTTTCAAAAATGTTTGTGCCCAGGAACCTGCTTTTTTACAGAGCTTCTTTTCATGTAGGGAGTACATTTAGGAAAAGCATAGCCAAGCAGTCTACTCAAATCTCTCTAATTTCATGTCAAAACCATGACAGGCAGGTAGTTACATCCAACTCCATAAAAGTTGCACTGAGTTCTAAGGGAAGAATAAAAAATGCTCAATGTATAGAAATAAGACAGTGCTGTAGGTAACTTTGCTTCAGCAAGGACATTGGAACAGGTGACCTCCAGAGATCTCTTCTAACCTCAACCATTCCGTGATTTCGTGAAATCATGTGTACACAATTAACTGCCTTGTACATGCAAGTGCAAGCCTTGTGTATGTACAAATGAATGTGTTCAAATATCATCCAGTATCCCTATAGCACTGGTTTACATGGTTAACTTCCATCTTTATCTGCCAGAAAGATGAAAACAAAAACCAAGCCATCTGAACAAAGCAAAATAATGTCATAGCAATTAACCAATGGAAGCCTAACCTTGCTTTACTGGAGAGGATGCCAGTGTGCACAGCTGCTTTCAAGATGAGAACAATGGATGTGCACATCTGGCGTGCAATATATTAATATTTTTACTGAGCTTGATGTCTCCACAGTAAGAGTCACAACCCCAGTACAAAACTAACAGTAGATTCTCATGGAAGCTGCCAGCTAGTTAGAGAGCAAAATACAGATTTCTAATCTTATGTGACAAAACTCTTAATAATTTCTTATTATTTTAATTGCAGATCCAAGGCATGACAGCTTTACCCCCTGAAATAGAGAGACCGTACAAGACAGAACCAGTAATATGCAGCTCATCTTCCCTTTTACGTTGCAGTTTATTCCTCACCCTGTTGTTTATTGTACATGTCACAGCCAGTACCATAGGAAACATTGGGCCCTTTGTATAATAATTTTTATTCCTTTCTGTTCTGTGTGCCATGCAAGTTCTGATGTGTTTGCACTGTTGCTATTGTAGATTTATTTTTTTACATATTAATAAACTAAATTTGCCAGTTCGAAATAAAATGTGTACTTCCTCTGAAAACTATGGGGATTTTAGTTTTCATTGTAAAGTATGTATAAAACACAGTAGATACACTGGCACATTGCATATTGAAATCTTTTCCCATACCATTTTGTAACACTTTGTCCTGGCTCTTTCACGTGGTGTTTTCAAAATCAACTATGTATATGGGTAAAATTAATAAACTAAAAGCAACTTAGTTAACCACATTCAGCCTGCTGTGTGCTGTATTATTTTGTCTCAGTTCTTGACATCTGCAAGTTATGAGATTATTGCTGTATGGACAGGTCTTGCAAACATGTGTTTGGGCATGTCTTATTGACATGTGCCATAAAGCTACAGGAAGGATTCTTTCAGGGGAGGACATTTCTGAGAGCAGCACATTGCAAACTGTCTCAAGTCCTAAGAGAAGTGGATTCCATGGGTGTGAAAGGGATGAAAACACAGGTGGAACCCCAAATCTTCCCACAGTGATTCCTGTACGAGTCCTTTAACTTGGCAGAGATTGCTTTTCCCCAGTCTCTGGCAATTCAGTGCCTTTCTTTTCTCTTAAGGTATTTGTACAGTGAATAAAGCTTTGGTGAGGAGTAGGCACACACCTTTGCTAGGTATGATCTGGGTGGCAGTAGCAACAGAGATCTATCTCACAGCCAAGGTCTGGCACACAGAGGGAACCAGCTATTGTTAGCACATGACAAGCATTATGATAGGCCAAACGGTTAATTAAGAAGTTATTTTTGTGTCTAGTATACAATTTCTTACTTATTTGTTTATTTATTTGAAAATCTGCAACTTTTTACTCAGATGGTATTGGGCAGGGAAGATTCCCAAAAGATGCCTAATTTATTGCTCCCCAATGAAATTATGCAACACAGTAGAAAAGGACTTTGAACATCAAAAAAAACCCCTTATTTTCATAGCCAGACTGCATTTACAATAAACTCTAATTTTTCCACAGTGCTGCATAAACTTTACTTCAGTGTGGCTATAAAAATAGTCTGTTTTGCATGTTGAGAGTGTTTCCCTGACCAGTGCAATGACTGCACTACAACTAACCTCTGTAGGCTTAGTAACATATGTCCATTTTATGTCATTGAGCACTCTTGTGCAGTGTCGTGAGTCCAAAGCAGATCAAGAACCTGACTGAGCTGAGATAAACTGATTTTCTGAATATTTTTCTTCATTGATTGTTAACGACTGATTGTAACTATCTGTGCAGTTGCACCTCTTTATGAGGGCAGGTTGTTCTGATGCAAAGAAATATCACATGAGAAGGAAAATAAAAAGAGGATTCGGGAACTGTCTTCTCTGTATTTGAGAAATGAGTAGGAAAGCCTCACAAAGCTGGTAAGGCTCCTTTGTGGGTAGCCAAAGTGACAATGTGTGTGACAATCAGTACAGAAGAGAGGCACTGAAGCAGCTAATCCCTCAAGTAGACACGAGAGACTTAATCAAGTATAGGTTAATTTTCTAGGAGCTATAACAATCTCACTACAGAATTTGTGCATAAAGGGAGTTTAAGGACCATGAAGATAGAGGTTCACAGGGCCTACTAAATCCTCCTGATGCTGCAGTCTGCACTTAGGGTAAAAGCAACTCCCACCAAATCCTAGGAAATTTCTTTGCTGTTGCTGGGCAGCTGCTTGTTCTAAACACACCTGGACAGTGGTATGTTTCACCGTCCTTCCTACTGCTGCTGGATCAGGTAAAGAACAGCTATATGCCAAATAACATACAGATTTTTTTATGTCAAACCCCTGAAGTTTCAAGAAAGAAATGTAACTATTTAGGCATCTTGTTCCTGCCAGCAGAATAATTATGCTTTTCTGTTTCATGTTCCTGAGTAGAACTGGTTGAAAAATGAAAAATAACAGTCACTGTGAATTAAAGGCAAAAAAATCTTCAGAGTGTTTATTTGTACAGATCTGTTCTGAATGTGAAAAGCTAGGGCAGCCTCCAGCTAAGATATTACAGAGTCCAGGGTGCATCTAATTGTAAAAGCAGTCAGCGGGAGCCTTGTCCTTTCTTACACTTAAACTCTTCCCTAAAGTGGGCATGTTTGAACAGCTTTTTGTCAGGGACCGAGGGGAAAAATAATAGGGAATGAAATGCAAAAAGATCATTTGTGTTGGACAGGGGAGCCCTTTCACATGCAATGATGTCTCTCATTTGCTAATAGTCATGGGCTACTGGCATCAGTCCTATGTTGATTTCATTTGCAACAAAGATCTAGGGTTATTTTCCATCCACTTGGCTGTTTTCTGATTTGATGCAGTTTCCTATCTATGGGGATTTCCTTTCCATGGGCACCCGTCCTAAGAACATGTGAAGAGATTGGTGTTTGTTGTTACCATCCAGTATGCCACAAGATGATGTAAAGCAAAGCCAGCTCAGAAAGCATGTCTGTGAGACGTAATTGCCAGTATATTAGGAAGACCTGCCATATACGCTAAAAGTGCATTTTGTTTAACCTGCAACAGTGTTTTATGACTTCTGGAGGAATGAAAAGGAAAATTTTGCTTCACAGGTAAGTAGAGACACTGGTGATACAGTTCTGGGATACTTCCAGCTAAAAGGATACAAACCAAATGTGAGCACATTACATTATTAAAGAAACTTAAAATAAGAAAAATAAAAGAAGAAAGTCTGAAATTGTTGAAAATTCAAAGAAAGAATAAAGGTGACAAATGCCACGAGCTAACTATGCCACTGAAGCAAAAATATGCGGGATAAACAGATACCTGGTCACATTGCACGAAAAACTCTCGGACACAGATTTCCGTGGTTTTCTTTCAATACTGTGCTATGCTAAAACATATACTCTTGCGTTGTATTGCAACCCAGAGCTTTCATAATAGCTATAGTTAAAAGTATATACAGTGAATACTGTTTTCAAGTAAACCATGGTAAAGGAGATGCTGAGTATATACTGGGAAATCAATGAGTTAGGGATAATGAACACAAACTGACTAAATGTCATACCTCCTTTTAACAATTTTGCCATTCAAAGCTTTCTAGCATGAAAAAAATGTGTTAAGAGTTTCTAGTGAGAAGCTAAATGTATAAATATTCTAGTGGGATAAGGAGTTGCATTCTGGAATAGCAGTTGAAAATCCCATTCTCCTTAAATCAGATTTCCAATACAATGGTGACTGTCACCTGTAGACTAGATATACTATTAATACTACCTAATCCCTTTCAGTTTCATTATTTTTTTCTTTATGAAGCTTCCATTTAATGAACATATGGCTCTCCTCAAATATTCATGTTATCTGAATAAACAAGCATTTGGGATTTTGCCCACGTGTCTTAAAACAAGGACTTAGGAAGACTGGGAAAGAAGCATTGGAGTTTGAGTAGCTCTTTGATTTGCCCCTACAGAGGAGGGTGACACTCTCTGTTTGCATACCCCATCCACAAGGCCCATCCTACAGCCCCATGTCAGCTCATCTGTGCCTGCATCGCAGTGACATCTAGGCTGGGTGCAAGTGTTGATCGACGCAAGGGTGAAAAGCAGAGCCACAGCCGGTGGGAGTGCAACTGTGCTTGAGCCCTTTCTCTGAGGAGGTCTGGCTTGGTAACAGGACTGGCTGGTTAAAAAGAGGGACTGTATGGCTATGTTATCCCAGATGCTGAAGAGCCACAAATTTAATAAATAAAATCCAGCAGAAACACTGGCCTCATTCTCCTCTTTGCTCCCTTCATGCAGAAAGTGACTATTTTTAGACCAATTATTACTTCTGGAATGTTTAAGAATTTCCACTCCTTCCACTTTCTGCCTCTTATTTCTGACTTTTGGTACATCCCCGTCTTTGCATGAGAAAGAGGGATAGCAAACTGTCCCAGACCTTTCAGCAGAGGGGAAACCTGAGAGAAGAAAACGACAGTTGTGGCACAGAGCTCTTCTGGGCTGCTTCCTCCATCCCCATGGAGGTTCCCCTGGGACATGGGTGCACCCAGAAGCTTAAAACCCCTAGAGATCCTATGGGTGCACTGAGCCTGGCACAGGCTGACCAAAGGAGTGTGGGCAACCGTTCGGTTTCCTTTCTTCAGCCCCTGTAAAGTGCTTGTGGTGCAGGTGCCTGCCCCTGCCTACTAAAACCTAAAGCCTGGTACTTCGTGTGCTCACCTAGGATAAAGGCATAAACATAATTTATGTTTGCACATCAAAATTAGAAAAGTAGAATATTTTTCCAGACTGAATTTTTACTTTTGTGGTAACTACAGTTTGCAAGAAAACTGTAAGTTATCAGGTGAACATAAGATGATTTAAGATGTCTTAAGCTGTGACTTATAGTCTGCTTCTGAGATCTGGCCATTTTAGAATGAGTTACTGCATCCTGCTCAAAAGAAGGCGTGCTGAAATTCAGTACACACTCTTCCAAACTACTGACCAAGAATCATACCTATCACCACTTGAACAATCCCACATAATCAGATGTGGCTCTTCCTGTTAACCACTTGGTTTGCATTGAATCCACAGAATTCAAGGCTGAAAAGTATTTTCAACAGGTAGTTACACCACAAATTTTTTACAGGTATGAATGTGTTTCTCTGCTAAATTTGTGATTGCTTCTACTCATCCTGCTCTTCTTCAAGGTAAGATAATATGACTATTACCCAGATGAAGTAATGCTCACGGAGGACCGTTTTCTTCTTCATAATGTGTAAGTGCCAACATTATATGGTGCAAAATTATTTTTAAATGCTGTCAATATAATTGTTGTGAAATCTACTTTACCCTGGTTTGTGTAACTGCAGAAGACAGAGGAGAATAGTAGCTCATGTTTCCAGTACCTACACTAAATCTGACTACCTTCAAAGCAACCTGTAAACGCTTTAAAGACTGCATGTACCACAGCTGTAAAAATATGCAGAGAACAAGAAGCTTTTCCCAGACAACTGTGGTGAGTGAGGCACTGAACCCAGCAACACTTGTTTGCTCCATGTCCTGCCTTTCCAGTCTTTGTAGTACTGGTGGTGACCTGTCATTTATGACTTCAGAGGTGACTTCTGTGCTGGCTGTGCGTGGAGGAAGTTCAGGGGCTCTGCTGCTCTTTACACCTTGGCCGTGGTGAGGAGAGCTAGAACTGTGGCCCCTGGGTTTGTCATGGCTGCCCTGAAAATTGCCTTGGGTTGCAATGAAACTGATAAGGAGTAGGTGAAATATATTTCCTTGGTTTTAAAATACACTCACAAAATTGGGTAAGACTGTATTTTAGTATGTGACAGAAACTTTGAACTGAAGAAACCACATAGTCAGATTATATATATACTACATGGATTTTAAATATTCATGGACGCTGAATATAAAAGTATAAAGAAAGTGGGACTTTTTTAATGGAGGGCAGTTGCTCTGATATATAGGGAAAATATTCAGTACCCTGCAAATAACTGGGTTTAAAAGCAAAATCTTCATTATAATACAACCATCGTGCATGTTTAGGAAGGTTGATGAATGGTGTAGAGGTGTCTGATTAAATACTTGTTGGAGTGTCCTTTTGAAATTACTGAAGTTTAAATGGTATTGTTAAGATTTTTTAAGACGGTCTTTTGAATTAAATATCCACCTTTTTTCTTAAATGCAAGGAAACCTTAAAAGTGTAAATAAATTACTTCAGAAAGAGGAAGGGTGATATGATGTGAGTGTGCAAGTGATAATGTTACAGGCTCAGATGGTAGCAACTGCCTTATCACCACTGGCTGAGAATAGAATCATTGTGTAATTCTTTGCTTGCTCCCTTGACTAGAAGAGTCCAAGATGGACAGAGTACAGCTTGTGTTAGCTAGGACAGGCAAGAGCTTTCATCTCCCAGACTTATTAGGATTAAACTATTTCTATTTAATTTTATTTGAGTTAAACTATTTCTATTATGTTTTTAATTATTAAGATAATACTGCAGGAATAAACTTTTATTATGTCATAGGCAGCCTATAGACAACTAACTAAATAGATATGTATTGCAGCAGTTCTTTACCTTGCAGACCATGCTTTTTGGAAGAGGGTTGACTGTCTTGAAATGCCACAACCTCTTAATCATTGAAAAGATATAGAATATGCAGTGGGACATATTTTTCATTCAACTGATACCTTTTCCTTGTTTTTAAGCCTTAGTTGCTAAAAGTATATGTAGGTTGGGTTTTGGTTTCTTTTGTCTTACTGTACTAAAGACAGCCCTTTTTCCCTAGGTGCCGTGCATCCCTACATACTGTTGATTTTACCTGGGAGCTCCTTAAATGACATCAAGTGTTATTCCCTCTACCTAGCTTCAAGCCAGTTGACTCCTCTAGTTACTCTTTTTAGCAGAGGAGGATGGTGCAGAATATGGGTCTCCTGGGACAACTTTCCCCTGGCAGTATTTCATGTGAAGGAATGCTTTGCACAAGATCATACCAACCAAATATTTACTTTAAGTGAATGTCTTCTTACACTTGCTACTCTATGCCACAGACTCATGTAACAGCGAATCTGAGGCATCACATCTTATCTAGGACAATATACTGCAATTTCACTATCAATACAACCAACACCGTGGTGTTGAGGTCACCTCTGAGGCACAGAAAACTCTTATTGTAAAACACAAACAGATTGTATAAATACTTCTGGAGACTCAGTTACTGGCAAAGTAAATTGCCTTTTGTGAGGCTGTTCTTTCTTATGTATGCCTCCCATGGGTTACATATACATCGCCTTGTAAATATTTTCAGCTTCTTCCATCTCAGTGAGCAAGAAACCAGCTGGAAGCTCTATGTTCTCTTACTAATTAACCACCAGGCAGCCTCATTACAGTTGGTTTACAATTCCCTTACGAAACACTGTTAAAGCAAAAAAAAAAATTACTCCATCTTTTAGCTTTATGGGTCTGAGCAACCCTTTCCTCAGCTCATTGTCATTATTTGAACATGATTTAACTTTCCTGTTTGCAGTGATTTTTAAGAAAGATAACAGTATTTTTTCACTGGAAATTTCTAATCTCTTTAAAGGAAACCTGGCAAAAGCCAATCTGCTAACTCCTTCCTCTGCTCTCACCTAGGGACCAGGGAATAAAAGGTACTTACAGATTGACAGAATACTGCTTTATGAAATAATAAAAATAATATGATAATCTCAAATGGCTTTTAGGTTTATTTATGCGTAGATTATCAATACCATAGAAAATACTTTAAAAATGCCTACTTAATCAAGGCAAACAGCATTTCTGTGGGTCTCCTGTTGGTTTTACAAAAAATTTCTGCTCTCAGGACTAAAAGAGGATGTTATGTAGTATATTTTTCTTTTTCACTGGTTGTCTTAAGATTATATGACTGGCTTGACATCAGAGGATGTCTTAAGATATTTGAGGGATAGGGTTTGAAAACTTCTTCATAACCTGTGCAAAACCTTGCAAGGCATTTCTGGGGAATACAGAAAACTTCTATAAATATCTATGTCTTTTAGACATCAAGTTACAAGTCTGCAATATGCTGTGAAAGCCATAAAAGCTGCTCAAGTGTTGTCCATTATTTGTGGCATCATGTAATAAATCTGACAGAAGCTACTCTGAAATTGTGGCTCTCTAGGGAGACTGTAATTGAAATACTGAACCTGGACACATTTTTAGGTTGGATTTACTGCTGATGGAAGGTGACACAAATCCATTATAGAGCTATATGGGTCTACCTCATCATTCAACAGCAAAGGATTTGGTCCTTCAAGGCTGTCAACATTTAGAAAAGCAGGTCAGAAAGTTAAGGAAGGCACCACAGAAACCTGACAGCCGGAAAAGGAATGTAAAGATAAATATGTCCAGCTGAACATACCTCTAGAGGTTAGAGCTTTTTAGCTAGGGTGGGAAAGAACTGAGATGTAGAGAGAGAAGATCCCTATATATGACATCTGTGGATATTTTTGAAAGGCATGGTGGAAGGAGCAACTGGCTTCAGAGATACCCGTAGTCTGGTGAAATCCTTTAACACCAAGCCTAGGAGTTCTGGACTCAGTAGTCTACCCATGCCATCACCAGAAATATCTGTGCAGATAAACCAAGACACACTCCAAACCAGGCGATGGTGCATAAATCTGAAAATGTGCTGAAAACTTACAGGGATGAAAACATAGAGGGAGTGTATTGGTACAGAAGAGGAGAAGGAATTATTAAGGGGAAATTGGGACAATTAGGCAAGCTATAGTTATGGAAGGCTGGATAAGACTATTAGTCAAGACTTCCTGATTATTAAATCTCTCCAATTGCTTGTTCATCTCCTATGTGAAGACCTGTGTTTTTATTGTCTGGGAAAGATAATCTTAGATTTGACAAAAACTGTCTGCTTCACAGTACATTCCTGTGTTGGAAAAGATAGTCTGGTAACCAGATAAGAATTTTCCCTTGTAAACAGAAAGATAAAATGCCGTTTCCAAGCACCTCCTTTTTCGTAGATGTATTTTTGCATGTATCATGTTCATATCCAAAACTGCGTTAAAGGACTAATAATAAATTGTCAAAATTGATACTCAGAAATGGTTCTTTTCTGGGCTTTGTTTTGTAAATATGGTTTCACAGAGTGTGTCTCTATATACTCGTTTTTAAAAAGTGTTTGTATGACATTGGAACAAGTTAGAAATTTTGGAAATTGCAAGCTGAGGAGAAGATTTCATATCAGAAAAATATATGTATTAAATTCACTAGTCAGTCTCAACTGCAACATGGACAGTAAGATAGATCTGTCTGTACAGTGTCCTCTTCAAAGTTTAATTTTCACTGAAAAATCTCCATTTTCAAATTCTGCACTAACAATTCAAGTAGGGCTGTTTCCTTTCAATTATTGCTTGCTGGACTAGAGGTTATTTTAATTTATTTGGGTTTAGATACCAACTGGTTTACTACTATAATTTCCTTATTCTGGCTTCCCTCCCTTTATTCCTATTCCACAATCCTACCTCGAATTTTTGTATTGCTTCACTATTTCATCTCTGATGATCTTGCTTTTATTATCAAGGTTTTCATTTTTCTTTTGTCTCCTAAGAGGAAAAGCCACATACTTTACTCTGGTTGGCATAAAGAAGTAGTTATTTTGCTTGTTCAGCTCTGAGGACTACCAGAACAGGATGCTGCTCCTGTCTGCAGAGCAGGGTAACAGCAGAGGAGGAATTTTAAAGGGCTGAATTCTGGACTTGGTAGCAGGCAATTGTCACATTCCCACACTATGCTATGGACCTGCCCCCTTATGCCCACCTGCTGGTCTTTAAGCAATGTGCGACTGAGATACCCAGACAAGAAAAATGGACTTGCCAAGCACACACACAGCAAGATGTAGGGCCTGTACAAGACAAGCTGTTTTCATCTTTTAATTGTCCCATACCAGCTGGTATTTAGTACATGACTTAATTTTCAGAGGATTTTCCTATGAGCAGTCAAGTACTTATTTTTCCTCTTTCAACTTTTCCTCTTCGATTTTGCATTAAAACTTGACAAAAAAAGAACCAGACTGAAAAAATAGCTGCTTATTGAACAGCACTCTCTGCTGTCTCCTGAGAGATTTGCATGTGGTATAAGGCTAAGACACTTCATAGGATGGGAGAAATGCCCTCGTCTGACAAGGAGCTAGACGGGATGGTGTTAAAGACTTTTTGATGCCAATCCTTAACCCTCACTTTTGCCCTCCCAGGCAAGGGGAAGAGCTCAGTAGTAATGAAGGAAAGGAAGGTGGGGGTGCTCAGTGTACACGTATCCATTAAAACCCATCCTCAGTCCCCATCTGGATAATCTCCTACTGTTGTAGGTGTAGGAGGGGAGGAGCTGATATCCAGGCAGCGCCAGCGATGGGCTCTGTCAGTGCACTTGAAAAAATACCTTTACAACGGCAAAAAAACCCCCAACCCAGGCACCTGCCTTCTTCAAATAATAATCTTTTTACTAAGGCCTTGTCCAGGGACAAAAGCTGAGGCATTTTATCTGTAAACTATTGCATCCTCTGTAATTTATACCAGTATAAAAATATTTGCAGTGGCTGGCCTACTCCCAGAAGAAAAAGGAAATAAATGCCGCCAAAAAGGAGACGAAAAAGGTGCACTTGCATCAAGTTATACTGGTAAAGCAGTGTCACTTTTTAAAGTGTTTAACCTACCCCAGAGCTAAAGCAAAATTGCTATACAGACAAAACCTCATCACTAAACAGCATCATTTCAACGCCTCGTTTATGTTTAATAATGTAAATAACAGTAGCGGAGAGTGTCAGACAGCCCCAAAATGAAAGGTAATTGAAAAAAGCAGAATAAAGAAAATACAAATATGGAACAGATATTTAAAATTAAGGCCCTGCCACCTTGTGGAACCAAGGGAGAATGACTCCAGTGCTGCAGCAGGCACTGAGCCCCGGCATCCGCGGTGCAGGGGGATTTTTCAGTGCCAGCCGTTGCTCAGAGCATCGCTGGGTGCCGGGTGCCCACCCGCCCCGGCTCAAAATCGGGCTGCGCTTGGGGTGCTGCCCCCGCTGGGGCGACATCCCCCTAGGCCCTGAGCCATGTGTTCCTACAGACCAGCAACCACTGGCGTGCAAAGAAATGACAGGCCGTGGGAGAGGCAGGGGTTTAAACACAGCAGCGTTTCGGTTCTCACCTAATGGGAACTATTAAAAGGCTTTTATTCAGTTTTACCTGCCTATTTTATTTGTCCATTCACTTTCATATTTCCATTAGCACACAAGGTGCTTACTCTACATTCAGAAATAACCCTGTCTCAAGGGGTTCTCAGCCTTTCCTTCACCACCTGAGAAAAAACATCAAGTGGGTCCCACCAACCATACTAGCACCGAAACTACAACCACATGGAACCATTAACATGACATACGCATGCAAAATTCACATGAAAACAAAAGCTAGAAAGCCTTTGTGGACCCCCTGTGATGACATTGTGACCCCCCCAGGGGTCTGCGGACCACAGATTAAGAACCACTGCCCTACTGCCTATTTGGGTTTGCTGAATCCAGCATCCCAACAGAGGTGAGGCTGCTGCTCCATATCCTCAGGTCCAGACAGTACCAAGTCTGAGTGTGTATCCCTTACAGACACACACACCAACATATATGCAAATATTCATATACAGATGCCTAGAATCACAAAGCAATACCAACAGCGACACTTACATGTGCACAGACAACACAAACAGCCTAATCCTAATCCTGTTAAACTTCTCTGGCAGTT
This sequence comes from Athene noctua, assembly GCF_965140245.1. NCBI lineage: Eukaryota > Metazoa > Chordata > Aves > Strigiformes > Strigidae > Athene > Athene noctua. The sequence goes on along the minus strand of NC_134037.1, from coordinate 63,933,628 downwards.
CATGATGAAGGTCCATCAGTGGGAAATATGTAAGTATTTAATGTGAAACCCTCCAGTAGCCGGCCCCTGGACTTACAAGGTGCCAAGGCCCAATGCCCTGCTCCATGTGCTGGTGCCCAGATGCCTACACATGCAGAAACACACACAGACACCCCAGACACACTCACAGGCCCCTTGCTCTGCTCACCAGCCAGTGCAGCGAGATACTGGCTGTCAATCACACACTCACACACTCCAGCCAACCCTCTGCAGGTGCTGTCACCCGGACACGTGGCCTTGTGACCTATGGTCTTGGTCCAGGTGCCCATATACATGCATGCAGAGGAAAATAATTAGAAATTTAATTGAGTGAGAAGCCAGGACAGGCTGAGCTGATGCAGCGCAGGGCATGGCCAAACAAACACACTGACCAGCAGCCTGCTTATGTGTGACTGACCCCTTTTATACCCTTAGCTCTGTGTTTTCCTATCCTTGTTCTTGCCCAGCCACCTTGGTCACTCTGCCTCCCTGCCTTTGGTTCTTGTCATAAACATCCTATAATAAACTGCAAAATGCCCTTCTCCTGCATCCCATAATGAGTCTCACACCCCTAGACACAGTCCCCCTCAATCCATGGGGTGCTCTGGAAAGCCTCTCCCCTTAATTCTTGTGGTGCCTGTCACCTCCAGTCACTCCCCATGGGTCCAATTGCTCCCCTTGTGATGTGCTGGGAGGGTCCAGGCAATGTCCCTTTTCTCTGATGGATTATTGGGGTTCCCTCACCATCACCATGCCTCTATCCTCCCCCTGTGATTGGAGATGAGCCACATAACAATGTACCTTTTCCTAGGCTGAATAAGCAAACGCTCTATTAATTAAAATCTGTCAGCCAGTTTTACTATTCACACTACTCACTATTTCCCACTATTTATTCTCTACAGCTGATGAGGCAGAGATCTTGTACAAACCACAGCACACAATGAAAAGTCACAGATGGGGGAGAGCCAGTCTGTCACTGCCTGACTTTGCAACCTGAGAGATGTTCTTCAAAAAGTTTTTTCTGCAATTTCATCTTTAAAAATAACAAGAAAAGAAAATTAGAGAGATGCCGCTAGGTGTTACCCATGGAAATGCCAACTGCTCTTCCCAAATGTCGACAATTCAGCAGCCAAATGCCTACAGTTCAGTTCCTCCTGGACAAGGAGAGAGAAGCATCTGCAATTTTTGGCCGTGATGGTTTGCACCTGCTGAGGAGTGGTCCAGGCAGAGAGCCCGCAGCTCTCTGGTTCATGTAGTCTGCTGCACAGGATTTTCACAGTAGTGGCAGCTAGCAAAGAGAGGGAAAAAGATGCATTACCAAACAACAGATTTGACAGAAATCTGCTGGCAGCAGCCCAGTGAGGAGACACTACTGGACTTGTTGGTTTGCTACCTATACTTCAGAGTGTGCTCTAAGCCCACTCGCAGTGCCTGAGCACCTTCGTGCCAAGTTCTCAGGTTTGTGCCAAGCCCAGTTTCTACTCCAGGTTTCAAATGAGAGGGGTGCTTCTGTGACTCCAGCGCAAAGCGACCAGAACATTTTTACTGTGTGAAAAACAATGTATTTTTAACTAACCTCTTACTTGGAAACCAGTGAATCATTTTGGCTGAATTTTTCCACAAATAAAGGAGCCTAAAGCAGACACTAGACATGGAAAATTTTGTCCACATGAAGAATTCAAAAACATTATACACAACTGCTAATAGGACCTGCAAATGGGAAATGATGGGGAAACCTTGGTAGTAACTGATTCTGTTAAGCAGTTTTACAATAATCCTACTGGAAAGCTGAATAATTCAACAAAGTTGAAAAAATTAAACAAAACCAAATTCAATCTTTTTTACTCTTTTTCACCTTTCTGCTTCAATGCTGATTTTTACCTCCCTTCTAACTAATTTCCTATGGAGATATATAACAGTACCTGAGACAGTTTATTTCACTTTTGCATCTCCCTTCAGAAGCTAATATAAAATATTACTATTAACTGTGATCATCCTTTTCTTCAGCATTTTTGTTACATGTGGAAGGATGAGCAAGATTTTTCTGAATTGTGATTATTAGAAGTGAGAATTACTAAAACCTCAACATTTAATATTTTTCTCAAGTTTCTTACAGATTTAGCCAGACTGTAGCACACATGTTAACACACTTATTTGTGAGTTTTATGGCAAACAAGTCCCATGCTAGTTTTGTGTTATGAAAAAGCAGACTCTGAAATATAAATCACCTGGAAAAAGATGCATCAGTAGCAGTTATAGTTTTCCTCCCTTTCTTTTCTGCTCTATTCTCAAGTAATTTTACTGTAGAACAGGGTAAATGCCAATAACATATTATCAACTTCTTTTTTAAGATAGTAGGTGAGGGAAAGTTACTCGGAAAATATTGCTTATTGTTTCTACTGTATCATCCCTTCCTTGGAAAGGTTCACGCTTGCCCAAATAACATCAAAGTAGTGGGAAATAAAGACATTTTGAGGTGTGCATGATACGCCTAAATCCACCCTGCTACTGCCTGCCCTGGACAGCGCGTCCCCCAGCTCCTCTGCCAGCATGGGGTAAGGGCAGTTGGCTGCTGGCCTTCTCCCACAAACCAGAGGCTGGATCACAAAAACAAAGCCAGCTTGTTATTGCCTCTAGAGCTGAGACAGCAGGTCCAAAGGTAAGAAGGTCTTTTTATGCAGTTCTGTAATTTTATTCAGCTCGTTCGGGCTGGGATTTGGACTGCTTTCTATTCATCTTCCTTTTCTGTTCTCAGCCCATGCCCTGGTGGGTAGATGACTGGACACACAGGCTCCCTCATCTCCCTGTGCCTGTTACCATGCTGCTGGCAGTCAGGGAAGAAGTGCAAGTGGGCATTGCATCAAGGGTAGAATCAAGCTCATGACATCAGAGGATCATAGGAACAAAATCCCTATTCAGGGTGAAAAAGAGGGGCAATGTGTAGCCTTGACTTCCACATGGAGTCCAGCTGAGAACTATTTTAATCAAATACAATAAAACTAATAAAGATTTATGCTACAGCTGTCAGTAGTGAAAAGACTCCATTCTCCTTCCTCCCACAACGGATCTCTGGTAGTAACTGGAGCTCACCAACCAGCATGCATTAAACTAACTCTCCTCTTCCAGGGCTTGTTTAGCAGGGCTTTAACACAAAGAATTTCAGAAAGCATCTAGCTAGTTGTACTGTTTAAAAGAAAAATGTAAACCCGAAAATGCAAGACAGAGTAATTCAGTGCAGTGACAGATGGTTAAACAGCAGACAGACTGGATGACGGTATGTAATCATTTTTCTCACTGTTTTGACTCTCCAGTTCTCAGTATTTTCTTTTGGTAAATGTGAGCTTAATGTATCTCTGCCCACCCAGAGTCACTGCAGATGAGAGGCATCATTACAGTGGTAAGGGTCTGCCAGGACGCTGTCTTCCCTGTAGCAGCTCTCCCAGATAGCGTATCAGTCGCTGGCACCCATCTTTTCTGTAATGGCATCCTCGACGCAAGACATGCTTGCACCTTTGAGCTGAAAGCAAAGCTGTCAAGTGTGGCAAAAGTTACATTCAAGGGAATTTGTTATTAACTGTGGACTTAGGTGCTTACTAAACATTTATACATCAGCTTTCAGAACATGTAATTCTCAGGCAATTAATCACCCTCCCTGAAGATAATTATGCCCTTTTGGCTGTAATATTTTCCCCTCTTTAAACTCACATTTTTTCCTTTCTTTAGATGGGCCAAGAAATGTCATTTTCCATTGGAACCAGTGAATTAATTAAGCTCATGTCTGTTAATTCATTCTTTCTTCAGTCGACCTGGAAAAGGTTGTTTCCTAGGAGTTGTAGAGGCTCACAGGGCTTATTTTGGAGCCTTACGTTTTCACACTTCTCACTTACTGACACAACGTTCTTCTCTAGAGCTCTGTAGAAACAGTCGCCCTCCAAATCAATAACACAGTTGTGCTCCATGACTATAGAGTTTGTCAAGAAAAATAGCTGAGTAAGGTACACTAGCTGCTGCTGATCAGCTGTGTTTATCTAGACTGAGTTAATAAATATGACCGAGTCAAGATGGTGAGTCTACTGTCTGTGGCAGCTGGCCAGGAACTCCTGGGCAAAGAGAGAAGCCCAGTGACACAGGAAGGCAAAAGGCAAATGTTTGCTGTTGGTACACAACTGCTAAAACAACTTACGCAGATCACAGTGAGCTGAACAATCAGCAAGGTTAATATGATGACCTAGGAAGAGGCTGGCATCCTGGTATGATATCTGGAAAAATAGAAGGATTTTTTTCTTCCTGTTTCTTCAAGCTGCAGTTTGGAAAAAACCTGCAAAAGCAGTCTGATGGGGAAAATATTTTCTCTGTACAGGGGCTGTCCTGATAGTAAACATGAATCTATAGTAAATGCTATCTTCTGTCTCTGTCTTTCCTTCTCTTTTCCACTCTCTTCTTAACACCCATACTCTGTTTTCCAATATGTATATACACACACACACACACGTTGTTGAGAAACTGATAATCTTCATTATCTGCAGGATGCTGTTTCTCTCACCACATATCACAATGCAGTACTAAATGGTTTACTGTAAGCAGGACAGCAGGACACAGGTAGTGCTGCCAGCTAAGACCCTGAGCTGGAAGTTAGAGTTTTGCTGAGAGTTAACGAAAAGAGAGAACTGGATATCTTGCAGTTTGACTAGCAGTCAGCCTGAATCACTCATTGGTTCCTTGAAGTTTCTTGGACTTTTCTTGTGCACCTGGATGCAGACCAAGTCAAGATGTTCTTTTTGCATCGGAGCTTACCCAGACAGTCTGTGATCCTCAAATTGGTTTAAACCAATTTTAAGTAAGAGCTTTAGCCACCCTCTTCTGTTTGTCTATATGAGATCTGCAGAAAAAAATATTTTAAACCATGTGAAAATGCACTTCATTTAACCTCACTGAAATTAATTTATGACCACTTCTGTAGTAAGACAGAAGTTTTGTAAAGAACGATCTTAAAACTACACAAGAAGCATTTATAGTATCCTATACTATGTCTTAGGAGCATATTTAAAAGGTAAACTTTGATCCTTTTCAAGACAGACAATCTGAGGTATCCATAATTAACAACAACAACAAAACCAATTAAAAACAGCAGCAAAAACATCTCAAGAATTTGGCTTTCTGAAGTTTCACATGACAGTTTCAGGTGATCTTCCTACTGATTGTCTAATGAAATGAGTAACTGGTGCATTCACTCCATTTCCTTGAAAAGAATTTTGATGTCCTGGACTTCTGACAGACATGTGTTACTTGTCCCAAACTGTGTGCTCAAAAACACTGACAAGGAGAACCAGTACTAATTTTTGAAAAATTTCTCATATCTTCATATATATTCGGAAACAACAATTCTGATTCAGTCTCATGAGGGCTACTAATACATACAATCTTTAAAAAACCCTACAGGCTATAAATATAAATTCTTATTCACATTTATTGCAGCATTCCTGACTTTTTAAATCTCTGTCATTCTCTCATTCTACCTATCTACTCACTCACTTCTCATTTGGAATCCCTTGCATATCTCTAATCACTTATGACAGCTTGATGATGCTCAGTTCTTCAGAGGAGTCTCATGTATTTTGAAGCATGTTGTTTCCTGTCATTCATGCACAAGTTTACAGATCTGTTCTCTACCACAGTTCCTTCCAATTCATGGCAATGAGACATCTTGGCCTGGCTTGCTCATAGAAACTTTTAATATTTCTCGTTTAAAGATTCAGAGAAACCTATTTTAAAACCTTCTTTCCATTCTTCTAGTTGAAGGGATTCTTTTAAATGATACATCATATACTATAGACATAATAATAATAATTCAGTAAGTCCATAGTTGAATTCCCTGTGACTAATATGATTTGGTCCCAACCTTGTAGTGAAGGGATTAGTAATATCTCTGAAACTTAAAACAGAGCACAGGTTGCAGAGTGAAAATATTTGGAGCAATCACCAGAAGATGACTTTGTATGTGTTTATCTAGAATGTTAGATGCAACTGAACCCTTTCAGTAGTTAGATTTTTAATAAAAACCAAGTTTGCATTTTAAGGATACAAAATTCCCTTGTCTTCTGTCCCACTGTCCAGATGACAGACCTTGCAGAGTGCCTGGGCAGGCCTGTAGGAAGTGCTGGCAATGACTCTACAGCTGTGGTCCTTTTGTGTACCACTCCTACAGCAAAGGGCAGGAGAAAAATTACAGAACCAAAGGTTTAGGCTGTTGAAAGGAAGGACTTCTACAGTAGCTTCTTTGAACTACCTCCTGGAGAAAGAAAAAAGGTGCAAAACAGAAGACAGGGGGATTACTGGAAGGACAATGGTTTCCAGTTCATCAGGTGTTTGATATGGTCTACGCATAAGGGGAATTGGTGCAGGAGGAATGAACTTCATCCAACCAAGCTGCTGACCCCAAAAAGCAAGGCTGTAGATCAGCTTTTAAATGATGAGCATGGGAAAACTGTTAGGTATGGGAGAGCACGTGGTTCAGGATGGTGTTTCCCCTGCCATAGACACATAAATTCCCTGTTCTCAATGAAGGATCTGTAAGAGGATGAAACCCATCAAACATGAAGTGGAAATCACAGTGCCATTGAAATAGAGTGCTAAAAAAACTAACCAGAGCAATGATACTCATATTTTTACACAAGTGTAAGATGACTAAGAAGTGGGATGAAGAATTTGTTATGTTTAGCTGTCAATGAAGACATGGTTTTAGTGGGAAATCTGTGGCAGGAACACAACTGATCAAGTACTGTAGTACACAGAATACACAGAAAATATAGAACAAAACATGCTGGTAGTAAAGTAGCACTGTTTTTCACAGACAGCCTAGAATCAGCTCAAACGAACAAACTAACCCCACACCAAATATCTTATTTGATCTGTGTGGATTTAAAATCAGACCCAATAGGAAGGATATAGCCCAAGGACTATATTATTGCCCTCAAACTGAGAGGTAGTGGGCAATCTGAGACATAGCAAGGACACAGCACACAATTGTAGTGGGATACTCCAGTTACTATAAAAGTTGGGTGAATGTTGCACTGGGACGTGAAGTGTGACACATATTTTTAAATATGATTGGTGATTATTTCATGGCAGAGTGATATAACTGCTGGTACGAGCCTCAGCATCTCTACAGGTCAAAAAAGATTATAATACCCAGAGATCTATGCCAGCTTTTCAAAATAGAAAATGTCATTAAATGAGTTCTGCAGGTATCTGCATTTGACCCTGTGGTCAGCATATCCAGAAATGCTCTGGAAAGGGCCTGGGAAGTGAAGTACCAAAATTTGCTGATAATACCAAGTTATTTAAGGTAGTAAAGGTGAAAGTAGACAATGAAGAGCTTCAGAAGTCTATCAGATTTCCTCTACAGTCAATAATAAGAGGGTATTCAAAAGGTTACTCAGATCCCAGATATGTTGGATGGTCTTCTGAGCTTAGTACCTCCCTTTATCACTGAGAGCCTAAGGGAACCAGCTCCTGACTCATCCTTATATTAACGGGCATTTATCCAAGCTTTAATACCAATGTCTCACAGAAGATCTCATTTCATAGTGCCATTCCTCTCATCAAGGAACAACATTAGCTTCTTTTTATTCTGTCAGTTCACAGGGTCTTGCGGGTGTAAGCGATGAGTAGGAGTTTGATGAATTCCTTCTTTGGGCTTTCAGCACAAGCAAGGGAATAGAGAGCCAGGGTCAGGTCCTCAGTCAAGGCCTCAGCGTGCCTGCATAAACACCAACCGTCTTCAATTTCCCCAAAATATTCCCTCTGGGGATTTCCCACATCCATTATAAAGTGAGCACAATTGGTCTTTTAGCACCTTACTCTACCTCTCCTGAGATTCATGATGTGCAGATGAGAAAGGCTGGTTTGTTCCTGGTCAGTTCTAGGTAATAGAAGAATTTAGTATCATGAATGGGAAACTGCAAGTTAAAGCAGCTCATAAATTTGCCCTAATTTGTGCTGTGGGTACCACCACTGCAGCCAAGAACGAAAATGTCTAACAAATAGTATTGAGTTGGAGACAGTGATCTGGTGAGCTATGGTAGACCATGAAAAACTGAAAAATTTGTACATGGCTGGTTCAGAAGACATGAGGGGAACTATATCTATGGAAAACAAAATCATAAACAGTTCCTCTGTTATGTTGTATTGTAACACAAAGAGTGATTTGTAGCTATTCCTTTGCAATAATTTAAGAAAAAATATTGTCAACTTTTTTGGTAGTAATTTTATACAGTTCATGCCATATATATAAAAATAACATTTTTCTAGGACTAAGGAGTATTTTGGTTCATCTTATAAAATAGGTGCCTCTTCCAGTCACAGAATGAATGTTTTTCTGTTACCTGATACTGCAAAGGGATGGCTCAAAGCATTGTGCTGTGGGTGGAGAAGCATCGCCTCTAATTACTGGAAAAAAAAGAGTAATGTAATTAGGTTTAGTATGGCATTAGATGTGGTGCACTCTTGTGTATCTCAAATTTTTTTAGAGATCGCACTTGATGTTCTCCCCAAGTGTGGAAATATCTCTGGGGACATGCAAGTCTACAAACTTCTCATATGTGTGAAGTGAGACCTCCAGGTGACATCTCAAATACCAGACTTTTCAGTGGAGAAACGAGTGTGGTCCCTGCCAAGTTTTCTGTCTTTCCTTCCCTGAAGGACATGTGTGTATATCTCTTCCTCTGCTGACAGCTTACTACAGACCAGGAGTTACCTCCTCCCAGCATCAGAAACCTGTCCAGTTCCCCTCCCATTCACGAGTACCCACTTGAGTCCTTCCGTCCCAGCTGTGGAAAAACACCCGATCCTTGGCCAAGAACACCCAGCTCTCTTGGACTGTCCAGACAGTGCTGACTCCAGGGCTGGTTGTGAATGCGAGGAATGGACTGTAAACAGTACAATACTGATGGGGCTGGCCCGCAGTCTAGGTACTCAGAGCTCTCGAGCAGGCTGCTGGTGGATACACCTATACTTACATCTGGATTATCGTCAAAATACAAAGCCTTATTATTCCTTGCCTACCCTGGAACTCAGTACGAAGTGCACCCTAGGTGATCGATTTCTGAGAAAAGAAATATTGGATCTGTGATAATGAGCTACAGGCAACATACAAAATATTTATGTTCCACCACAGGGTCCAAATTTGTGAAATAAATATTTGCTCTCTTGTATGTCTGTGGGATCCTGCCGTAGAGAACGCTATGTACTATAATGTGTTTCAGAGCCGCCCATGGCAGGACTTGGACAGATCTTTCACTGCTTGTTCAGTGTGGCATATTCTTCAGACTCTCTTCCCATTTTCTCCACTTATTTGGAAAAACTCTTTATAATGTATTCCTGTTAATGTGTCATGTATTATATAAACTATAAATTTTATATTGAACAGGATATATTTCTTTTAAAGGTTGGAATCCTATTGTACTGAAATGTACTCCAACACATCAGACAGGATCTCAGTCCAGAGTCAATAAAGTTCAAGCAATATTTAGGAACTGAAGTGATGGAGAAAAGAGAGTTTGGAGTACAGACAGGAATGTACCACATTGACTTGACCATTTAGGAAGTTTTACAGTGTTGAGAAAATATATCATTAGTGTTGTTTGGTTAGATATATAATCCTTATTTTTTGTCATTAAAAGATATCAAAGAAGTACATATCCCCAGATTTCCTCGTATCAAATGATAAGCATGTGTTCTTTTTTAAGCATCACCGTATTTTTTACTTTTACAAAATTCATATTGCTGAGTGTGAAAATTTCGTGGGGTAAGTTATTAAGAAGCAATTCAGAACATGGGAAATGTACAGGGGGAGAACCATAGCACTAGGAAATATTGGTCCCAGCTTGAATTCTGTATGTATCTCCTCACTTGAAAATGTCATCTTCCTGTTTGGCCTTCAGAGAGCTATACCTTTTCTTTCTGCAATGTGTGAAATCACCCATCCTACCAAAAAGTTTCTACCTAGGATAAACACTGTCTCATACAATTCCTTGGATTGCTAATATAAAAATGGAGTTTTTAATTTGTGTAAAACTTATAATTTATCATTTTAATGGTAATAATGGATAAAACCAATATTTTATTAAGGGTGAACATTACATGAGTCTGTTCAATTAATATTTCATCCTTTTTTTTTTTTTTTTTTTTTTAAATTTTAATATACTGGCTTGTTCCTGAATTCAGTGTACGCATCTGTAAAATAATGTAATTTTGGTATGTTGAGGCAATATTACTTTACAGTGAAAGACTAAGAGATAGATCTTCATACCACAAGAATTTTAAATAAGCCATCCTTTATATTTGGCTTATTTCTCTTTCTAGGACCTTGACTTATCATGGAAAGAGACAGGAAGAAATGGGACAGTCAATAGCATCAACAGACTAAAGATATTAAAAGAGATAGTAAGAAAATCAGCACCTAGATCATTACACATTTAGTGTTCAGCCCAGAGCAATGTGCCTGCAAGAAGTAGATACAAGGCTCTGTCTTAACTGTTATTTATAGACCTGATTTGGGAACACTGTGGTGTTGTGTCCCCAGAGGCATCATCTTGGATCATCTGATAGAGGGTCACAGTATGGAGCAATCAGAAGGTAGATTTGCTCCTTTGCTAGGAAGAAATAAGGGGGTGGGGGTGGGGGTGGGGGTGGGGTGGGGTGCAAAAGAAGAGGGACAATGTCCCAAGCTTGCATATTACACTAGGCTAGTCCTTGTGTTGGGTATCAGGGAAAGCCTAAACACTGGCCCAGCTCAAGTGCCTCTTGCTAGACACGGCTGGATCCCTGACAGGCCTCATCAGGATCCTAACCTTCACAAGTTACAGATGCTAAGGAGCAGGGAATGAAGTTTTTATCCATCTTCTGACGAAGAGAAAGCTGCAGAATTTGATTTCCCATTTATTTCAGATAGATGCCCTCTGCAAAATGACCTGATTCTTCAGTTCTATTGATGCTGCTTTAAGTGTGCTGCTTGCTGCCTGCTGATGGTTGGGGGAGGAGGAAAACTTCATTTATATTCCACCATGGGCACAAAAATGCTTTGCTTTGGATCTGCTTGCAGTGCTTTTTCTTTTTTCTCTCTGCTTCTGCACATTTAAGTTTTGAGATTTAATGATGCTCAAGTATCTCATAGATGATGGCTCTTTGCTAGAGACAGCTGGAGCAGCACTTCAGTCTCATTAACAGTGACTATAACCAAGACTTGTAGTTCTCAGAGGGGCTTCTGAAAATTTCTTTTGTCAAATTAGATTTTGTCAATAAATTATCCCTAAAATTTTATTCCCTGTCTTACATTATGCATGCACACACATATGCCAAACACACTATTTTAATCCCGAAATAAATTACAAACTCTATGTGAGCATAGTCTTTTAATTTATTTTCAAAAAATGCATACACCTGAACATATAATTTTTTTTAGCAAGTATTTCACCATTTGAAATGTGTTATTCTTGGTGGTTTATTATTTACTAGATTACCATGTTACTAACTAAATAGCAGCAACACATGAAGAGAAAAGGGTATCAGTAGTGAGAGCAAAATTTATAGCTAGTAATAAGGATGTTTTGGAGTCCAATAGTATGACTTTCGTTACCTCAGGCAGGCTTCTCAGTGCCACACACTGAATTGTCACAACCAGTAGAGCTGTTTCACAGCTATGTTGTCAAACCTCTTCTGTCTTTTAACATCTCTTTAGTGAACTATGATGGCTTTGCTATTTGTGAAAATTCTGGAAAATGCTCGACTTCCTCAGCATGAGTTTCTGACTAAGCTGGTACAAGCCATTTACATACTTTCCGAATGAAATTCAGATCAGAAAAGCATGGAAACTCTTGCAACTGCTACTGGGAAGCGGTGAAACCACAGCAAGACCTGACCTTGAGTTGTGTGATCTGTGTTCTCAGCTGAGCTGTATTAATATTTTCCATGGTTTTAGTAAAAGATACATGCTCAGAGTGAAAGTTTCTGCCCTGGCCCAGCCCCTATTCACACCCTGAAAGGAAAGGTCCTGTAAGGGACCCGGGTTGCCATGCAAGTATTTCTGCCCTGAGTAGAGTCAGGGAGAGGTGACTTTCCTCTGCCCTGTGGCCATCAGCAGGGCCCTGCTGCCAGCTGTCTTCAACCAGATGTTGGAAGAAGAAAGACATCCAGCCACTCATGTTATCATGGAAAAACCCAGTGAGGTCTTCCAAGGCTTGATATTTCATTTATTACTAGGAGCACAGACACAAGATTATGTGATCTCTCAGCTCAGCACTCGTCAGACCACACGTAGGTGCTGCCTTCAGGTGGGACGTTCACATGGGAGAGACATGGACAGACTGGAGTGAGCCCAGTGGAGGCCTCTTGAAGGGGTCAGGCCAGAGGACTCTTTGCATGTGGGGAGGCTGAAGGAAAGGGCTCGTTCAGCCTGGGAAAGAGATGGCACTGGGTGGCTAACACCAGCCTCCCAGAACCTGTGCAGAGGTCGTTGAGAAGACTCAGCCAGGGTCTTCATTGTGCTGCGTGGTGGGATGCTGAGGGATGATGGGCATGAGTTGAAATTAGAGGTTCTGATTGAGTGTAAAGAAAAGTTTTTCATGCTGAGGACAATTGGATCCCTCAGGCATTTTCCACACCCAAGTGGACACAGCTCTGAGCAGCGTGGTCTGACCATACAGTTGGCCCTGCTGTGAGCAGGAGGTTGAAATAGAGACCTCCTGAGCTCCCGCTCCACCTAAATGACCCTCTGCCTCGATTCTATTTTATATAAATAAATATGTAATAATTGAGAATTGTTCTTTAGAAATGACTGCATGTTCTAATGATTCTTTGACTTTTTAAATTGTAAATCTCTCCCTCCACTCATCAGAGTGGAAAAACCTCTGTAAATAATGAGTACTGTAATATCTTTGAGTATCTTTTTCTTTCTGCAAAAGAAATTACCAAAGTTTACCATTGGAGGGAGATAGCGATGAATCTTTTGCTCTCAAAGTATAACTGTACATGTGGAAAGACAAGAAAGAAATGCTTCTAGGCCAGGTGGTAAACTTCATATTGAAATTGATAGTAAGTTGCTGAATGCCACTTCATTCACGGTTACTGTAAACTCTAGGAATAGATACTTCTCTGCAGCCAGGTGAAATAGCTGCTCCCTGCCCTGGCAGAACTATGACCTAAGGCTGCAGGGTTAAACTTTTAAAAAGCACCTAGACTGATGTGAATCAATGGGAATTAGATTCCTAAAAGTCTGATGCTCAGGATGGTATTTTCAGTGTTGTACTGGAGCTTTACTCTTTTAGATGATTTAATCAACTACACTTCTTAAAAGGAAAGAATGCTACCCTCCTTTCACAATATGCAGAGAGGCCTAAATCCTTATCAGCTGCATCTGAAAAGCCAGTGTGTTTATAAATAAACCAGAGGAAATATTATCTGAAATTACATTTCTTCCCACTCTCCAAACTTCAGGAAATTAGTGATTTTTTTTTTATCAGAATTAACAATTCTGAGTTTTTAATCAGAATTCTCTACCATCTCCAGCTGCCTGTGCTGTGCTAAAGTCACACAGAATACAGCCATGGTGACATTTCTGCAGCAATAAGGGGCCTAGCACCTCTGAACACATCTCTGGACGAGAGACCAGAAGAATGTGAGATTTAATTCCTTTTCTTTGCCTGTAAGAACTGGAAGCAGTATTTCTTACCTCCTGTATAATCATTAAACTACACGAGTATTGGATGTTCTGAGACAGCCTATGGCAAAAAGCAGTATTTTACAGAGTTTGGTAGAGCTTTGATCCAAGGAAGAGGGATTACTCTCCCAGAGGTAAACACTTCATGTGACATAGTCAAGCAGTCAAGAACTACAGCAGGTCAGAGTCTTCCCTGGCTGTGGAAACACCAGACCCAAGGGTCTGTGAAATTGTTCATTCTCTCTGACCTAACAAGTTTTTTCACTTGCAATTTATTATTCAAATCATTAAAGATGATCTCAGACTAATTTACAGCCCAGGATTTATGGTGTTCACCTCTAAACGCTTGGGACATGCAAAGGCTTTTCAGAAGAGGATGGAATTGAGCCTGATCCTCTCACATTGCAGTTCAGAGCTTTTCTTGCAGTTGTGGGAAGAGGAGAATGGAGTTGAATATGATCTGAGGCAAAAAGGCAGAAGCACTAGTACTATGTGATACTTTATTAGTAGAAGTGCTCCAAAACCACCTACCAGATCACATGAGAGAATCAGACCAGTACTAGACAGAGAAATGTTGCGGTAAGGTTGAGAATTCTGATGAAATTCTCCTATCCAGTCAATGAAAGTTCTTGCAGTAAATGGAAGTGCTTGTAGGGCCTGAAAACAGATGAGTAAAGGCTAAGAGGGATCACATTTGGAAATTAGGCATTTTCAAAACAATTAGGCTGGAGTTATCTTAAATCCACCTGTAAATCCAGCCTAAATGCTCACATAGTCAGAAACTGAATGACAATTTTCTAAGAAGATGACAAGTGTCAGCTAAGATATGGTCACTAGTCACATATGCATGCCTAGCGCATTGTAAATATGAAGCAAAATTAGAGGGTTTGTCTTGCACTGCAGATATCTTTTTGGCACATTAGGTTGGGACATGATGACCAATGATCATGTCTCAGCTGAGGAGATTGCTTACTGAATCAAGGTCCTGTATGTATTTAACTTAATTCATGCTAACCCCACTAGTTATTTGAATCAGGCAAGTTACAGTTCAAGCATGTATATAAACTTTTGCAACATAAAGTTAAGCCATAATACATCTTCGTTCAAATTTATCCATAGCTAACTTTCCATTCAGAGACTTGTCTGATTCACTGGGGCTGAACTGATTTGAGCCAATTAGTATCAAAAAAGAAAACACTTAGAAGTGGGAAAGATGTCCATTCCAGCTTCACTCTCTCCATCTGAACTTCATGGATCCAGCACAGCCTGGGTGTTTGCTTTTCAAATGCAGACATTGGTAGGTAGAAAGTCAGGCCACTGTCCTCCTATTCATGTTAACACTTGCTTTTCTAGCAAGGGAGAACACTACCAGAAACATGGTCAGGTTCCTCAGCTTGGAAGAGCTCACTTAACACTGGTCCAAAAGTGTCTGCTTTAAACATGGTCTGCATGGAACTGCACAGTATCCCAGCACAGGATTAGTGCACAGAAACAGGGGATAGCAAGGATGAGTCAAGGTATGAGGGAGAGATGAGGGGGAAGACTGGCAAGAACATCATGATGCTTTGTATATTTTTCCAGATACAAGCAGTCCCTGAGATGATAGGTCCCTGATAACAGACATCACTTTGGTTGATCTATAATGGTAGTAACTGATTATTACATTTATATATGTGTGCATGCAGATGCATATGTGTTCATGCACATATGCACACAGTGCAAGTATATGCATGCATATGTACACATACAAAAATTTGGTGAAGGGGGATCCAATGAAATGCAAATTTCAAACAAATGGTTAGGTTAAATTCTGGACTGAATAAAAGTATATTGGTTTGAACAGACTTTCAGATGGGGTTTAACTGTCTGATGATGTCATATGGCAAGTGGAGTGAGAACAGGTTTGGGCATAGGGGACAGGAGGACCTGGCCGATGTCAGGGCACACATCATTTTAGTTCCTTCCAGACTTCAGCCAACACAGCTTTCCCCATGAGACCTCTGCAGACAGCATAAATGAGGAAAGACAGGTTACTGCTCCCTCATCTCTCCAGACACTATGAGGCACAGGCTGATCTGGGTCTGGGGAAGCGATAAAAGCAGTTCACAGCTGCCTTTCACTCTTATTATACTTGGGTGCTTGGTGAACTTTGTGCACAGAGGATCTGTTTCTGCAGCACTAACTTCCCTAGCATATGGAAAGGAGATTAGGAAAGGACAGCTGGAAAGTAAGATACTGTAATATCTACAGCTTTGCCTGTAAAAATGAGTGTGTTATGGTATACTGTACATTACATAGTTTAGACGTAATGGAAAAGACTAAGTGTGTGCAGGTACATGCAGAGAGTTTACTTTTTTTTTTTTAATATCTTCTATTATTTAGAGCTTCACTATCCCCATTCTCTGTCTCTATTCCTTGTAATGTCAGGAGCCTCTACTGCACTGAATTGTGCACTGGTTGCATTGTACTCTCTGCACTGTGCTCCACAGCATTTTACAGCCACCACATTGACTGCACACTGAACTTGGACAAGGTGACTGGTATGGCTAAACACAGTTGGGTATCCATTAACAAGCCCATTCAAATCTAGAAAACACCAGGTTCTGAGAGTAATTGATCTGCCTCAGTCTCATGGATCTTTTGAGTAGAAAGTACTAAAGCATCTTAAAGCTTCCCATCCCTGACAGTGGGGCAGTTCTACCTCTAAATAGACTGTGAAAGATCTGGTAAAAACAATGAAGAGGTAAAACCTCATTGCATTATTCAGAGATGCCTGTTAGCTACTGTAAGTAGCTTTCTTTATGACTAAATATAATGTCTGAAAGATTTTACATATATCTGAAGGACAACAGATGCTGAAGTGATTGACTCACCTTTTAGATTTAGAAATTAGAGACAGATTTGCATTTGACAGGAACAACAGGCTTCTGTTCTGAAGAAAAAAAAAAAAAAAATCATGTACCTGGAAGAAATTTAACCATGACTACACTAGGCCAAGATCTTGTCACAGTCATCCAAAAGACTATAACTGTGCTGCTGTAAAATCTAGTCTGCTTGAGTATTCTTAGTTTTTGTAGTATTTTAAAATAATTGAGGCAATATTTAGAGTTTGCCTTTCCAAATGGGCTTTATTTCCTTGCATTCAGTTGCACAGGCTGAAAGATTAACACAAACGTACTTAAAATTAGGTTCTTTAGCCCTCATGCAAGGATATAAATGATTTTATTTTCCCAAAATTTGGGTATCTTACAGTTGCCTTTGGAATGACTAAGTCAACAGCAGATGCCTGGATTCCCAGTGCTTATGAAATTCAATCTATTTCTTTAGGTGCATATGTAAGAATTTAGGGCTCAGACACATGATCTAATTATGTGGTTTAGCAAGTTGACACTCATCTTATGATGTGTGATAAACTGTCCTTTCATTTAAAGCAGTTCAAGTCAGCCTGAGAACTCAGAATTATTTCTGTCACAGACATAAATGACAAAGGTTCCCCTGTCTTGAGTGGAGTAAATTCACTACAAGCTCAAGATGTTTTCCTTCAAACTACATAGACATTGACATGCCTATATGACATTTATTCTGGTTTCTCATCTCCTCTCTTGCAGGTGGTGTTTTTGCAAGCCTATGGATGCATGCTCTTTTCCAGCTGCAGCTGTGCCAACAAAAAGGTGAATGCTCCAGCCTCATCCCCACTCTGCTACTGGAAGTTATCATCCCCTATGATCTGCTGGTGAGGATCCTCATGGGACTTCCCATAACTTGTTTCAGTCAAAATAAGCTGCTGTAAGAGTGGCCACTTCTTTAAATTCTTAAAATCGACTTATCTCTTCTTGATGGATGTTGGCTAGGGGCCACAGAGCAAAGGTGACAAGCACGTGGTGACAAGGTGCTGCTTCGGTAACCTTCTCAGCTGGTGCAGCTACAGCCCAAGAAGCTGCATGTCCACAGCCCAAGTGTAATTATTAATTCCCTGTTGCCAAGAAGACCTATATTCTGGGAACAAGCTTTCTGAAACAGAACTGTTTATAGGGGCCAAGGTATTCCCGTAGGCCAATAAATGATCAAAGTAATGAATATGTTAATACTGGTCCATTTAGATTTCTAAAAATTAAGTAAAAGAAAGCCATTAAATAAATGGCTTAAATTAAATAAAATTAAATAAAAGAAACCCAGGATGCCATTTGGGATGGTGAAGCAGAACAGCATAGAAAAAGAAGGGGTTGCTGTAGAGCAAGACGTGTCTACTGGACAAACAGGTCTGTTTATCTTTGATGTATTTTTTAATTTTTGTTTTTCATTCGCACTTGTATGAAGTCAGCATCAGTCATGTTTGTCTTTGTTTCTGGTGACTGTTATTGTAAACTAACTGTGTATGTTTTTGGAACATATGATACAAAGAGGACTTAGTACAGACAGCTTTACCAAGATGATGAGTAATATTACATCTGGTTCCTTTCTGGATGACTTTTTGTGATTAGTTTCAATTAAAATTTAGTTTATACCTACAGTAGTGAAGAGAATGTTTTTCATTTCATGCACTGTTTCACAGAATCACAGATTCACAGAATCACAGAATCATCTAGGTTGGAAAAGACCTTGAAGATCATCTGGTCCAACCATTAACCTATCACTGACAGTTCCCAACTGCACCATATCCCTCAGCGCTGTGTCAACTCAACTCTTAAACACCTCCAGGGATGGGGACTCCACCACTGCCCTGCGCAGCCCATTCCAACACCTAACAATCCCTTCTGTAAAGAAATGCTTCCTGACATCTAGTCTAAACCTTCCCTGGCACAACTTGAGGCCATTACCTCTCGTTCTATGACTTGTTACTTGGTTAAAGAGACTCATCCCCAGCTCTCTGCAACCTCCTTTCAGGTAGCTGCAGAGGGCGATGAGGTCTCCCCTCAGCCTCCTCTTCTCCAGACTAAACACCCCCAGTTCCCTCAGCCGCTCCCCGTACGACCTGTGCTCCAGACCCTGCACCAGCTTCGTTGCCCTTCTCTGGACACGCTCGAGTCATTCAATGTCCTTTTTGTAGTGAGGGGCCCAAAACTGAACACAGGAATCGAGGGGCGGCCTCACCAGTGCCGAGTCCAGGGGTCAGATCCCTTCCCTGTCCCTGCTGGCCACGCTATTGCTGACACAAGCCAGGATGCCATTGGCCTTCTTGGCCCCCTGGGCACACTGCTGGCTCCTGTTCAGCCGGCTGTCAGTCAGCACCCCCAGGTCCCTCTCTGACTGGCAGCTCTCCAGCCACACCTCCCCAAGCCTGTAGCGCTGCTGGGGGTTGTTGTGGCCCAAGGGCAGCCCCCGGCATTTGGCCTTAATTGAAACTCCTCCAGTTGGCCTCAGCCCATGGCTCCAGCCTGTCCAGGTCTCTCTTTCTTCCTTCACTTCCTGTGAGACAGACTTCTTGGAATTGTAAACTTGGTGAAATTCACTGTATTAATAAATCCTAGCACTAGCAAGCAACCCATGATAATCTTGGATTCACAGCAACGCATGAAGCAGAAAGTCAAGAGGTTACTTTGCACACCGCAGCTTGGGGAAAACAAGATTGAAGGAAATACAGAATGCATCCTTCCACATGGAAAATCTTTCATAGGAAAGAAGGGAGGCCAAAAATACCTGGTGTTGAAGAAGGAGAAGGTGAAGACTAGGTTTGTCTTAGGACCAGGAGACAGGACAGTGTCCCATCAATAAGTCCATTTTCTATCTCTCTTTTCTAGCTAATAGTAATCATCAATGGGGGGGAGTCTACAACTGTGTGGGGCGTATAAAGGGTAGAAAAGGGAGATTACTGCCAAAGAACACTGTTATACATTATTATATTATGGGTACATATTATTATTATATATAAGTATACTGTATTATGGGTACGTATTTTTATATATATACCCTTTCTACACTTGGCAGTCAGAGATAGTCTGAGTCTAGAAATGGGATTCCTCTCTAGGTGATAAATTATACTAATTAGAGGTCAGCTAAGTCATAGAGACCCAAAAGGTAGTGCAGAAGCAGAGGAATGACAATGCATTTGGCAGTTCTGGTGCAAAGAATGGTGCAAAGAAAACCTGAAATGGGGCAGTCTGTTATTGTCTTGAATTATCAAGACTGGTTAACATTACACAGCAGACCCAACAAATCAAAAACACTGAGGCAATTTTTTGGGTTTTGGTTTTTTTTTTCAGACTGAGTCATAATTATGTATGGTACACTTTCCAGTAAGAGGTTATCTTTCCTCTTCACAGACATTTTACACATGGATTGCCATTCAACAAGGAATTTGAGGTTATTGTGAACAAAGATGAACTGAAAGGCAGTATACCAAAGTAATTTGCAGTGTGGGTTTAGTGAGCAAAACAATAACTGACTAGTGAAGCAGTTAGCCCTGGTAAATTCAAAGAAATGGATTGAAATAAATATTGGAAGCAATTTCTGAGTCAAAGGCTATAATCTCATTCCTGAAACTGATGTAAAAAACATGATCCACCTAGTTCTCATTCACCAACTGAAGCAAGACAGTGATGTTTCCCAGCAGTCAAAAGCACACAGAACCTGGCTCAAGATATTGTCCATTTTTGCTGAACTCATACAATTTTTTCAAATCTCACTGCCACAGGGGGACAAAGACATAGCTGAGCCACTGTGGATGAACTCTGCTTTTATGTCAGAGGATGGCTGACATGGTGGGATAAAAATTTGACACTGATTCGTTTGGCGTTTGCACATTTATTTTGCTCTAAAAACATCTCAAAGGTTTTTTTTTTTGTTTGTTTCTACTATATGATTTTTTAAAAACTTATGTCATGAGCTCATTAAGTTAAATTTTCTTCATCTGGGGAGAGGTTTAAGCTGAAGCTAACTTCAGCCTAAATAAGCCAACCTCCTTGAACTTGCTAGAGAGCCACTGGGGAGAGACAGGATCCTCCCCAACTTGCTCTGTACAAGGCATTCTAGGGAGATCAGTTTTTCTAGATTAATATTAACAATTGCATAAAAATATCTGTTGGACTGGGGATGCCAGGGGTAACATCCTTCCCCATTCCCAATAGTATCTTTTTTGGACCTATTTGGCTTTATTTTGTCTAATCCTGTTTCAAACCTGGAGGTTTGCTCTGACTCCTCACCATGGCTCCTGTGGCAATTTGTTTCAGAAGTGCACTGCCTGCTCTATAAAGTCACTTTTGCCTCTTTTAAATTGAGCCCTGTTCTACTAGCAGAGAATTTGGATGAACACCTTCCCCCTCACCTTCTCCACTGCCTTCCTTGTACAAACCTCAGTCAAATTCTCTCTCATCTCCCAGCTGAGCCATCCCAGCTTTCTGCACCTCATAGCCATCTCATCTCCTAAAACGACCTGCAGACATCCTCAGCCTACCCCTGAGAGTTTTAATGGACAAAGTACATCTGCAGTATAAAGCAGAGGTTTTGAAGGAAAAGTTTATGCTAGACTAACAGCCTGAAGACCAATGGGTACCTAAGACTACTGTGCCTGGGTTTGTAGTACTGAGCTGGCTGAAAGTCACCATGAGAAACTTATGCCACAGCACTGCATAAATGCACACCTTGTTGCCCACTGGATGTTTTGAGGTATTTTGTTTTGGAAGAATTTAGATCTGGTGGTGAAATCAGGGAGCTCAAGTCCATGATTCTCCATGGTATTATTATGTTTCCCCTTTTTCAGGAAAAAATGGGCACTCAAAACAGCCAGCTGAAAACAGCCTCCCCCGCACAGCTAAGTAAACCATCATTGTCAGGAATGTGGGCACACTCTGTTTCGTGCCAGTCTGTGTGTGCGCTCCCTGCTGAAGCATTTCCTTTAGCAAAATAAGCGCTACAACGACGTATACTACAACAATCAGTCGATTGATGGACTAAAATTCTCCTTTGCCATCATGCAGTGAATCTCTGCATGAAAAACACAGGGCCTGGAGAACTGCTTTTCCTGCATCTTATATCAGCACAGTATTTTTTCCAGACCTGACATGCATTGCTTCTTAAAACTCAGAGAACAAAGAGATTATTATGGTAACTCAGTATAATACTATGTTTAAATCTGCTCTCATGTGTCTTCTTTTGCATGATGTGAATCAAACATACCATTGGTTTGTCCTGGTAGAAGTATGGTCCTGTCTGAAGAAGACAGCAGCGTATGTGCTCTGATGGTTCTTCTAACGCTTTACAGAATAGGAGTATCTCCAACAGAGCTGGCTGTCTTGGAATAAAACAGAGATTTCAGGTGATGAATCATTGTCACACAGTTTCTATCACTCACTTTGAATTCACACCTAAAGTGTCATAAAGCACGGGATATTTTGGCTCTCTTCAAAATAACATATATAGTAATAGTACTTTTCCTAAGTGCAGAAATGTGAGCAAAAGTGCATTTATACTTTTTTCCCTCTAAATTAGCAGCAGTGTCTGTGTGGTCATTTGGTCGTCTTCTGTTTAAAAAATATGGTACATTCCTTACTCCCAGCCACCCTGACTACTAGCTGTTGTGTTTCCTACGTCAGAGGAGATGAGATCATTAATACCACCAGTAATGATGTCTGCAGAAGGTCCTCTTTTTGCCAACTCATAGGACCAGTTTGGATGAATGGGATCTATGATCCATTTAAACTCTCACTGTTTAAATTGGCTATTAGAGATATGCCTTCACTGTCATCCCTTGGCTTCTTCCTGATAACAGAAAAGATGACTCTGCTGAGCTATCTTGGTTGAGCAAAAGTACATGAAAACAGAATTTTGTAAAAAAATCTTTGAAGAGGAAGGCAAGGAGAAAACTTGTAATAGAGAAAGAAAGAAAAAGGGGAAAAATAAAATAGAAATATTAGGGAAGAGAAAGAGAATTGTAGCCCTGCAAACAAATGGCCAGTGGAACACAATTGTGGTGAGATTATACCTTGTCATTTCTTCATCATCTTCAACAGAGATGTGACCATGTTCAAATATCGCTGAAATAAAAGGGAGTGATAAGGTCATTATGTGATCTAAGTGCTGGAAACTGGCTTTGCCATAAAGGCATACACCAATAAATCAGGTTTGTTCATATTTTACTGACCTTTATCCATAGCAAATAAAGAAACCAGAGAACACAGACAAAACCACCAATTTATAGATAGCACAAGAAACACCTAGCTCATTCTACTGTGCAGTGCAGAAGTTGTTTGCTTTAAAATGAGTAATGACGTGGCTGCCTTTGAAAAGCAGCTTTCAAGGCTGATATTTAACTCTTTTTCCTGAAAGAGGCAATTCAGATCGTGGAACAAGAGAACCAGCTGAATCCCAAGGGGGTGACTCCTGGCTGTCTTCTTAGAGGTGCTCTACTGGAGTCTGTGGGCATGATTCTTCAGATGACCCATGATCTCCTGAAAAGAGCTGCTGCATCCTTGCAAGTAGGAGACAAAGGGTGAATTATTCTTCCGCTTGCCGATGCCAGGGAGCAGAGTCACAGCCAACAAGCTTCTACAAAATAGAGTGTTTAATGAGAGACTTTATATTTTAATTATCCCTGACCTCAGTCCTCCAGCTCAAAGAAGGATGAGTGTATTTAGGAATAACTGACAAGACTTTTGCTGCTGTGTGTCTGCTAGGAAGCTGCCTGGCAGAGTGAGGGCCAGTGCTGCCTGCTTCCAGCAGGCGTGAAGAGGGTTTCCAAACTTTGCAGGATTAGGCAAGAGAAATCACTGCAATATGGATTTATTTCTGTTGTTGTGTTTTCATTAATATGCTTCTTCATTTGCTGTTCAGTTTACACATGGACTGTGATATCCCAGAGGAATACAGGGACACTCTGGGAGCTGATAGCAGCACTATAGATATAGTGCATGGTTTTTTGGTATGGTGCTCCAGGACACACAGAAAAAAGTGGGAAACAAAATGGTATTTTCTGAACTCAGCCTTCCCACCTTCTGTATTCACCAACACTCAATAGACTGGTGAAGGCTAGCTTTAATCTAGCCAGGAACCAAGTACTTCAACAGATTCAGTTGCAAAACTTAATTTACCATCCAAACACATGGGTTGTTTGAAACTTTCTTTTCCTTACACACTTTCTATAAAATAAAACCTACAGCAGCAATAGTTAGTTGGATATTCTTACAAGCTTTTCATAGAGTTTAAATTATTCTTTTGTTGATTTTGCAATGCACTGACTTTTAATACTAATGTCATTTTTTATAAAAGGAACGTAACATGTATCATCCACACCTCTGAAGTGCTGAGTGTTTTTTAAGGTCCCATTGGTTAAAATCTCACAAGTTTTGCTTATGTGAATGTACAGCTTTCCTTCTATGAATGTGGCCAGCTGTCTTTAGTTCAGAGTCCAAAATACCATTCAAAATCTCATTCATAATGAAAAATTTGCTTTGTTGATAGCTGGATATTTTTTAATGATGCTTATCAGACAAACTCCTGTCTCTTTTACAGCTTTTAAACCATCAAAGTGCATAAATAATACAACTTGTTTACTCTTTTTCCTGTATTTGCCAAAAAAATCTGACCAGGGAGCCTAGGAACAAAGCACAAATGATAATGGAGTGATATATACTGATAATGATAAACAACAATAATATAAAAATCCTCATACTGCTCAGGTGTCAGCCAACGCAGAACTAATAATCTGACATCTGGGCACTAAACCCTCTCTGTACCATTTTGTCATTTCCTCGTACAGACACAGGGGTTCACAGGGAACTATACACCACTTAATTAGTGATGTGGTCCTACCATTAATTTCAAGAGCACATGAATGCAAGGAAAATTTGGTCTGAAATATATATAATAAAAGAAATATACCAAACCAAGAATGTTTCTAAAATACTTACTCCCGTAGTTGCTTTCCCAATTGCAGAGGTTATTGGTTTTTTGTGAGAAACCTATAAAAGCAAGAGAGTTTACTGGCTTCACAGAAAGCTATAAAACCCAATGGATTACCAAATAGAAGTGGTTCACAGTCTGCACTGGGTTGATGGTGATAAACAGGACTGCATTTAATGGTAAAATTATGTTACTACCCAAAGCTCAGTCAAAATGATTTCTTGACAGAAAATTTTTCTTCAGACAATGGGAAACTGTATTTGATGTAACCAGGACTAAAGCACATTGCTCTCTTTCTGGTAATGATCAAATGCTTTGGTTTCTTAACTGGGAAAAAAACAAGCCTTGAGGAATTTGAGGTTTTATACATCTCACATACTGTTTTGGTTTTTTTTTTAAAACCTAGATAAATTCGCAAATATTTTAAAACTTGTGAAATAACTTTCCACTCTGGTAAAGAAGAATAAAAAGAAGATTCATTTTTTCACCGACTTTAAAGAGTTCTCCAGCTCATATTAAACACTTGGGTATAAACAGCTACCACTGCTGCTTTGGAGGAACACAGAACTTTTCAAAAATATTTTGTTGCCTTCAGAATGTGACAATAGAGATATAATTTTAAAGGCTGGTATAGGTTATTTAAACTTCTTATTTTGCCCACCTTTAATCTCACTAAGACTATCTGAATTGCTGCTTTGCAATTTGTAATTTGTGATTCAGTTTTGTCACTGTTTTCTGTACAATGTCACCTAGCTTCACTCGTGTATCTGGAGGGATGACCTGGCCCTCTGTTAAGGATGGAGATTGTGTGACCAGCTGTTTGTGTTACTGAGTGAGTTTATAAAACCCTGTGTGCTGTGACAATTTTTCCCCTAACTGCAGATGGGCCCTGATGTGGATTTCTTCTTAAGTGCAGGAAACAGCAGCCCCTTCACTTGGCTTCTGCCTCACAGAAGTTACATGAGGGCCTGAAATGCAGTTCCAGTGGAATAATGCAGGCAGGCTCTAGATATACAAGATATATCTATATCTAGATATACAAGATTATTCATGTGCTAGAGGAGTATTTTAGAATGACAGAGCTCTATTTACACTTCTGTGGAGCCAACTGCTTGAGAATGATGGTGGGGTGAGAAGTATGTGAAAACCTACAGGAATATGCCTGGAAATGTCCTGGCAATTCAGAAGATGTCTCTCAACATCTCCACTGCGGTTATGAAACCAACATGCAGTCCTTCATTAGAAAAGAACAAAGTTAATCTCAGATTAATCTCTGTCAACCTTTGAGACATGCTGCAAGGGTAGTGTGGGGGCCTTTGATGTAAAGGTTGGACTGGGATACATGAGCTGCTATGGGAGAGAGCCAGTGCAGGTCGATCCTGTTTTCATCAGTAGCTGAGAAAGAGAGCAAGTGAGTTAACTACTTTACTGATAAAGATTATACACAGGTTTACAACTCGGCAGTGCACTCTGACTATATTGGCAACCAAAGGTATTAACCTCTGAGGTGCTTGTCTGTATCTATAACAATGTGCTAGCATCTTTGAATTCCCATCTGGCTTCTCAATAGGCTATTACCTAAACAGGAAGATATATCTATATCTATATCTATATCTATATCTATATCTATATCTATATCTATATCTATATCTATATCTATATCTATATCATCTATACCTATATCTCTATCTCTATATCTATCTATATCTATGTACACCCTAATGTCAAGTCAGTTTACAAAACCCTGTGTGGTTTGGGTCCCAAAAAACATCAGGACTCATCATTCTCACTATGTGCCACTATATTTTCTGAACCACTTTTGCTAACAATATTCAGTTTTAAGTTCTGGAAGGAGGGAGTTAGGTTATTTCTAGCAGCGACGTTTCAGTTTGGTCATCCGTTTCATTATTTAAATGAACCTCAAATCTATTGACTTGAAAAATACGCTGAAAAGGCTTCATATCTGCAGGAACTTTTTGTGGGCATGCTGGGTGTCACACAGCAGGGTGACATTTTTAGCAAGAAATGCAAACAATTTTGGCATTGACTTCTACTGCTTTTGGTGTATATAGTTCTGTGTATTGATTGTAGGCGGTCATTAGGGGCTAAAAAAGTCATATTGTCTGATAATCCATGACAGGAATGTTTAGTGCAAGTATGAGCTAAACTAGTGTTACTGATGGATTTTTTTTAAGAAGTATGTGGTATTATTGTTCATCTGCTTTAAAAAAATCTCATTTTAACTGTGTTAGAAATGATAACTTGTTGGTAATAGCTGTAACTTTAAACAAGAATTATCTGAATGAAACAGTGTCTCCTCCTCAGAGTGTTTTGTCCTTATTACACTTACCTGAGTGTTTCGTGTTTTTAGAGGATATATATATAAACATAATTCAGCAAAGAAGTGTGCTGAGACACTCAAAACAGGTGTATCATTAATTAATGAATACATCCATCCTTCTGATAATGGGTAGATTTAGAAATTACTCATAGACAAAGGATAGTTTTCTTTTTAAGGCACAGAACTATTAAGAGTAAAGTTTAGGCTTGAATAAATGTGCTTACAGAACTGTGCACAATTATATTATGGTGTGGTTTTTTTCCCCTCCAGGTCTTTTCTTTGACTTCCTTCAACACTCGGACAGGCTTCTTTACATATATGTGCCCTGGTTTCCACACTGGAAATTGGGGACTGTGCAGGAAATTAGCCCACAAAGAGTTCAGATCCCAACTTAATTAGAGGTTGCAGAGGTAATTCTGTGTCTCAGAGAAGAGACTGGTTTTATTACAAACTATTATTGTGGTAATTATCGTTTATTGTTGCTACTAGGGTCTATTTGCTTCCCCTAGTTTTATGCCAGTGTAAATAAGGTAACATCCATGAAGCTTTCCTTCATTTAAAGCAAGGCTGTTGGGTATATATCAGCCACTAAGTGTCCTGGACAAGCTGTCACTCAGGCACTTCTCAGCTTTTGAGAGGTATTGTGAGTCTCCAGTAACAGTTTTATTTCCGCTCAGTTTACACAAGCTCCTTGTGTTCATTTAGAGAGGCCTGCAAGTAGTCCTGATAGTAATCAAGAGGAACAGCAAAAAATATGGTCCTTCTCAATGTTATAGGAAACACAAGACTTGTAACTGGGAAACATGAGATATTTTCCTGTGCAGGAATGTGAGTAGTGGAGGAGAAAGAGCCTCTGTGTTTTACCTTTCTCCTGGGGCAAAACAACATGTCCCCTCAGTAAAGGATATCAAAGGCAGCTGAAGGATATCTTATTAGAGCTCAACTGCCAAGGAAGGCCAGCAGGAGTGACCAGAGAAAGCTGTGGGTTTGGATTCCTGCAGAATAACAAACTCCCGACTTCCTGCACTGCTCTTTCTCTTGGGGAGGTTTTGGTAACCCGCCAGCCCCAGCCTGGTGGCAATTTAAAGGAGGGTGGCCAAGTGAATAGCCCTGGTGATATGAATAATGATTAAAAGGTTAAGGAAACCCCATGTGACTAGCTGGAATCAAGGGAACTTGATTAGACTTGGTACTGTAATAAACAAACAGTGGCACACTTACTTCAGCAATTAGATCTATACACAGTGTATAGGCATTTTTCTTATTTACTGCTTCAGCGTGCTTATCCCTAGCTGCTGAGACATTCTTTCATCAGCGTAAGTAAAAATGTTATTTGCTTGAACTGGGTGAAATAAAATAAAACCCAGTCCCAGACTAGGAAGTTTTTCTCCAGATTGTTTCCACCTTCTTTGGCAGCTTTAATGTGTGACCCATGCCACCCACCACCTCCTTTTCATCCAGCCCTCCCTGGAATAGCCTCCGAATAAAATGATGGTCCCCAGGACCAAAGAGGAGGCTGTGGTTTCCATAGATGGCTGCCCACTGAAGGTAGTGCTTACTTGTGGTGTTTATTTCAGTCCCTCCTAGCTACAGTGCCTGGAGTTGGAAGGGTCAATCTGCCGTTTGAATTGGCATATTTTTAAGGTCTTTTCTATTATGAAATATTTATGAGAGGAAACAAGGTTGGACATTCCTGCAGCCAGTCCAGTGTAGGAACGCTATGTGCCTTCCTCCCCCAAACATGTAAATGCAGTCATTTAATGGAAGACTCACATACCTTGTTCCTTTACATTTCAAGTGAGTTGTCAGAGGAATGTAAACATTTATTCGGAGCAAGCCCTCAGGTAAAGGATTACCATATGCCACAGAAGGAAATTCCAGCATGCCCACCAAAATTTATGCTGTGGAGAGAGCTATGAATAGAAAGTTTGTACACTGTTATGAATATGGATAAAATACATCACTCATGGCCTGGCTATGGCACACAAAATTGAAAAACACATATTTTGGATCACACAATATTTTCAAAAATATATTTAAAAGAAAATAAACATGGGACCTTGTGTGTTCATTTACTGTTTGAAGTACCTTCGGGGAAGAGAGACATCAACAATTTTTCTTCCAGACCACTCACTTCTCTTGATAACAGGGGATTCTTTGGGAAAAAGGCGGCAGTCTCATTCCCTGCATCTCTTTGTTTCCTTAGCCAGTGCCCATTTAATGGGAGTTTATGCTGTGTTCAGAGCTAGCAAAAGCAAATGTTTCAGAGGACTACGTTCAGTCTTAAAGGTCAGAATTCCTCATTCTCAGCCACCTCACAAGGTGACCTTTTCATGAGTGTTACATGACCCTTGTTCACCTTGCAAATGAGTGCAATTAGCATTTTTATTATTATTATTCTACAGCCAGCCAGTCTTAGATGATATTTTGGTGTGGTCAGCATCAGTTTCTTTTGAAGTGAAAGGACTTCTGCTAAATGTGTTAAAAAGAAATGTTAAAACTTGTTTCTGTGAGAAGGACAGCCCCACCATGCAAACCAATGGCCTTTGGACACCTCAGCAGCTCTGGGCTGTGCAATATCATGGTGCCATCAGTGCTCCAGAGCTTGCTACTGTGACCCAAGGCCAAGTAGAGCTTCCATACTGCACACCCCTACATCAGTCCCATCTAACTGTATTTACAGCAGCACTGCACAAGCTCCTTTAGGTGGGGGGGACTCACGAAGGGTGGTCTTCCCTTCCCCTGTGTGTATGCATTTGGGCCAAATCGTGAATTTGTTCTGCAACATCTACTGCCATTGCAGAGTTTCTTTCTGCATATGTGTGGATGTGACAGGACAACAATACTGTGCTTAAATGAGATCAAGTAAAACAACCTTATTATTAGTGAAAGAGGAATGTGAGACAGTGAAAGCAAACAGTATTTGACAGCAGGAACACTTAGAGTGGCAACAGGCCCAAGCTGTCCAGAGTATGCTGATGCAGAGGAAGGGACGAGTTTGATGTGGGATAGCAAGCTGCTTTGATTATCTTTCACTGTTATCCCAAACCCAAGTTTATTTTAATTGGACATTTCGCCCAACGATTGAACAAGAAACTTACTGAAATAAAAAATTACCAATTTAAATTCTTAAGATTCCTCATGCCTAAAAAAATGACAGCCCAAACCATGCTCAGTAGTAGCTGTGGCAACCATGTCCAAGCTGAATATCACTGAGGTGCCCAGAAACATCACACCGGCCCCCGGCCCCCCTCATACCCTTCTTTCCAGGCTGTTCATACCCAGGACAATTTGAGCCACAAGTTTCCTACACCCATACGCCCCTGTTGTTCTCCAGTCCCCCATCCAGCCAGTGCCCAGTACTGATTGCAGGGATATGGTACAACACTGCCCCCATGGGAGGCACTGAGTGCAAAGTGGTACCTAAAGTTACCTGTCAGTGAGAGACAAGATGGAGGTGTGTTTAGTGATGAAACAACAAGGCACAGCTCAAGCAGTATAACTTCTCTCTCCCTACATGTTAAGACAGAAATGGTAGCTTATTTCATTAATTTAGAATTAACTAGGACTTGATAATTAGAGAAGCAACCATTAAGTAAGAGCTTTACTGCAATGTAGGTGAGCTTCCAGGTGAGGCTGAAGGGAACAATCAAGCTCAGTCTTTTTGCCTTCAATTATGTCTTTTAGAACAGGGGTAAGAATAAAAATTCTAAAATTATGGTGATGAAAATATTAAGAGTAAAATTTGGAAGCTGGAGAGTGAAGACATGGCTTTGGTGATTTTTGCATTAATAGACTCTTTCAGCAGCAAATGCCTTGATTGTTAATTCTTAATCTGATGTAGCATCTGTGTACACCCTGACATTACTGTAAAAGAAAAACAAAGTACCACTCACTTCAAGCTACTAACACTGAGATAAAAAAATTCTGATGCTTGGGTGAGTATTGGTTTTTAAGGCAGCAAAGGGTGACACTGGAATGAAATATAGCATCATAACAATATAATGGCTTCAGACTACTCAGCGTCATGATACTGTGTATGTCACATTTGACTCAGTGAATGATGAAGGTATTATTGCTGTTTTCTAGCTAAGGAAACTTAGACAAGAAGCTTTCAATGGTGGTGGCACAGAAAGAAACTAAACTCTAACGTCCTCACTTGCGGGCTTCTTCCTGAGGTGCAGATCATTTGAAACCACTTTGAACTTTTAACATCTGATGAATCTTTAAACATGAGGTGCTACATGAAATACCTCAGTCTGGAAAACAGGCTACCCAGTTTGATCTTAAAGTACATCAATCACATCATTGTAGGTGCTGAAAAGTGCCATCAGACTCCAGCACCCACATTTGAAGGCTGAGTGTGGGAGAAGGGGAGGGCAAGGAATAAAGAGACTTTCTATCCTTGTGCCCGCTTGCACAAACATCACAGCAGGTCTGAGCCTCTGCACTCTTGCTGTGCACCTCTGTGGGTGTAAAGCACATCAAAGAGATTCTTGGAAACAGTACCCCAAGAAAGGCTGCAGCCTGCCCACAGTTCCTGGGTGGTGGGCCCCTGGGCAAGGCACTGCCCTT
Organism: Athene noctua; assembly: GCF_965140245.1. Lineage (NCBI taxonomy): Eukaryota > Metazoa > Chordata > Aves > Strigiformes > Strigidae > Athene > Athene noctua. The sequence goes on along the minus strand of NC_134037.1, from coordinate 63,902,147 downwards.
TTAATTATGTCGCGTTAGGATCCTCAGGGTGGACCCAAAGTTAAATACCACAGTTTGCATGGAAAACACGCTAGGATGTAACTGAACCAGCACACTCACTCTGTGGACTGAGGGCTGCAATTTGATAGGAGACTCAGTTCGTGGTGTGATAACCCACGAACACCCATGTCCCACTGCAGGCAACCTGTTCATCAAGGGAGAAACAGAACAGACTGTCCCAAAGGGCTCCTGACCTCCTGACCAAATGTGGACCAGCAGACCTTTCACACCAAACCTGGCCAGAATTTGGGCCTGGGTTTTTGTGGAAATTGTTTCTAGAAGAAAGTTGTATCATATAGTAATTTACTGGCAAGATTGAATCCCCCAGACCATGGTTATTTCACCTGCAGCAATGTTTATTGGGCACAATCCGAACTTGGTGCCCACTGTTGATTTTTAAAAAAAAGTTCTTGTATCCTTGAAGTTGACTAAGAGTAATAGTATCTTACAGTAGTAAGGTAAGTAAGTAAAGAGCAATAACTATCTTACAGTCAGCTACTCTGTTTGTACATGGAGTTAAGTTCCCAGCACATAAGTAACAGCACTAAGAGAGGCAGCACTGAGAAACAATCATGGTTTTAAACACAATTGATGTCCGGGTCATATAATATGCTATGGGTTGTTTGCATCCTGTTGATTGCTCTCTGATTGTACATCTACATGAACACTTTACCTTGAAAACTAAAGCCCTCAAAGGGTTTTTTCTTAAGTGTTATCCCACTTGTGGCCTGAGAACAACCCGGGCTCTTTTGAGGTCCATTAGAACAACTTCTGTAACAAGAAAACCTGTGTTTGATTAGCAACAAATAACTGGCAGTTCTGATTTGCAAGGTGGAGACTGGAAGTAGACCTACTTCCCGGGGGGGCTGCTGAAGGCATGTGGCTGGATAAGGAGTATGCTGGAGGGAGCTGCCACACTAGCTCAGGCCTTACAGTGGATGCAAAACTCAGGCAAAGTACCTAAAACTCTCCAGTGTGATACTAAAAACTCCCTCAGGATTTTTTTTTTTTTTTTTAAAGGAAACATCTAGATTTTTTAATCAATTTTATGATTTGGTGGTAGGAATGGGGGTTTCACTCATTATTTGGTAATGTTTACACTATCATATTTACTGTTATTTTATGGATTTGTTTAATGCTCTCATTTGATAGTTCTCAATGGAAAATTCCAGGTACACCTGTAAATCATATGGTATTATTTCTTCTTGTTTGTCTAAACATAACTGTTCTTTTAAACAAACAAACAAAAAAGGAGCTCAGAAGCAACTTAAAAAATAAACATATGTACAAAATTTTATACATGGGAATGTCAGATATTTCCAAGGTCATGCAAACAGGTGCCAATTAAGAAGTACCATAAGTTTAGACAGCAAAACAGTGTTGAATAGTAATAGATCAGATTTACTTGTTCTATTGTTCTCATTGATTGCTTTCAACTTTTATTTAACTGTAGTTATTAGTAACAAACACATTGATTAAAGATGGTTTAGTTTAACATTAGCACATGGTTCAGAGTGTAAGCAGCGAGAGAAAGATACCTTGCAGGAAGTAATTTTTAAGATAACACAATCTGTGTCTTTTATGGGAATATTGGTTTCTGTGGTATTCTAGCACGGTTTTGTAAATGAATCAAGTTCAGCTTGGTTTGTTACAGAGATAAGCATCAAGATTTTAGTTTTTCACCACATGTGACATCTTTAAAGATTCATGTTATTACTGTGAATGTCCATGTTGATTATCACTAGATGTGTAAGAGACATATTTGGACATGCAGCCCTTTCAATACTAAATTGAAGGCTTGACATTAATTTATGAATAATGAGATCATAGATGCCATGTGCTTTTGTTAAAAAATTGAATTGCTTCCAAGTAACATATTTATAGTGAATATGATGCGATTATCTGTAGCGTTCTTATGACTGCCACTTTTCTGGGTTGAGAGTACGTTCAAATGTAAAATACTCTTTGTCACTACTGGTGACATGCATTTTTTGTCATTTTTTTTCTCTCAAGTAATTTTCTTACCTTTGTTAGTAATACTGGCTGTATTGATTCAAGGAATTGACTTTGAAATGTGTAATTGTATTTGAGTTCCTATAACTATATACATAATTTACATACACAAAAGTCAATTAATTGCAAATATGACATTTTAAAAATACAGAAAGGCTTTTTTTCATATATGCTGCCATGCTGATGATACAGACATTTTGTGGTGAAATTCTTCCACCAGACCTGGCGTATGAGCCTGGTGTGCTGTAAACAGAAAGGTGGCCTTTCCCTGTTCTTTGCAGTCACTGCATTTTAAATAGGGAAGTGAAAAATAGATCCTAGTTTGACTCAAGATGATGTACAGACAGAGAATGTATTCCTCCACAGGCATTTTGCTCTTCCCTGGGTGTCTTCAAAAGGAGTTAAACATCCCATGTACCTTTGCACCCTCCTAGTTATAGTCTCCTTTCTGGGGATTGGTCTCAGTGTGTCAGGGAGGGATTTGTTGCTGACTTACTGCCTCGGTTCATCGGCGTGTACCTGCCCTCCCCGTCCTGAATGCAGTGCAGACAGACAGCAGTACAGTTGCCCACAACATACCAGTTAAAAACAGTGCTACTAATCTAATGAGGGTGGTTTCATAAAAGAGCAGACAGTTCACAGGAAACCTGACAATCTGCTTGTTTTACTACAGAGGATAAAGCCCTGTTACTTAACTCAGCATTTTCTCAGTTTCAGTTAATGAGAGAGCCAACTTAATTGTTTGTGGATGTATTGTTGTTTTCGATTTCCAGACCCTTATGATTTTGTCAGCTGAAGTAGACTGCTCCAAACATGAAAAGATTTATTTCCTATAAGGCTCATCATAAATTTCCTGGCAAAGCTCGTCTAGTGTTGCTCAAAGTGTTTGTGGAATATGTCTGTAGTCACAGACTCCAGCAGAAAAGTTTTACAGAGGGTGGAGATGTCAGGAGAGGTCTGGAATAAGCTCCTTGGATCATCATAGATTGTTTACCACCTGAAAGACTGAGCACAAAGTATTGCTAGCCAGCAGACACCCCTGAGGAGAATTCATCTCTTCTCCTGAAGTCATTGAGGAGATGCCAGCTCTGAGAAGAGCTGAAAAGTATCCCTGATTTCTGTAGATGTTTCACACTTACTCAGTAGCTCAGTATACTGTTCATTAGCAAGGAAATGCTGACAAAGTTTACTATTTTTTCCAGATAGATTTCTATCTTCCTTTTTAGTTCAAGTTCAGTTATCTGGATGCTTAAATTTAGCTTCACAGGTCTGCATCACCTCAGAGAAAGCAACCAGTGACTGAAAGCCATAAAGAGGATGTGACATTGATGGCCTCCTAAAAAAAAAAAGTCTGTGTAAGAGTGAATGGCACACTTAAAATTACATTTTGCAGGAAGTCTAGTGTGGTCTTATTCCCAGGATAAAATATCTGATAAGCTTTGGACAGGTGGTCTTCTAGGTTATGGAGTATGATTTTTGTTGTTGCTACTGCTGGCTTTTAGTCTAATGTAGTCACCACTGATGTCACTTTTCCCTGAATTGTAGCAAAATGTCTAGTACATGGGAATGTCTGATAGGCCAGAAAAACATCCTTAAATAAAAAATGGCTTGAAAAAATGTTCTGATAAAAAGCAGATTGAGTTTTACACAGATTTGCATAACTACTAGTTTTTCCTATTGTACATAAATAAATGCTGTTGTCTAGATGAAAGCCTTGCTTCCGTTTTGATACTGAGATTGCGTAGAGGTTTCTTTTGAAAATTGTGTTGGGTCTGTGTGTGTAGTGGGGGAGGGGTCTACAGTGGTGACCCCTGTGAGAAGCTTCTTGAAGCTCCCCTGGCTCCCACTCAGACCCACCTCTGGGCAAGGCTGAGCCAATTAGTGATGGTGGCCACTCCTCTGTGATAACATATTTAAGAAGGGGAACCTGGGAGGTAGAGCTGTGAAGGAGACAGCTCTGCAAACACTGAGGTCAGTGGAAGAAGGGAGGAGGAAGGGGGGAGGTGCCCAAGAGCAGAGAGCCCACCTGCAGCCTATGGTGAGATGGCAGCGCCAGCCTCCTGCTGCCCATGAGGGTCACCAGTGGAGAGCAGAGACCCACCTACAGCCTGTGGAGGGGACCCTACACTGGAGCAGGTGACTGCACCCGAAGAAGACTGGGACTCTGGGAAGAAGAAGCCCTTGCTCTTGCAGTTCAGTGTTGGGAGGAATGCAACATGTGGGAGAGACCCACCCTGAAGCAACTTGTCAAGAGTTTGCAGCCCATGGGAGGAACTCGTGTCAGAGAAAGTTCATGGAGGACTGTCTCCCATGAGAAAGACTCCATGCTGGAGCAGGGGAAGAATGTGATGAGTCCTCCCCTGAGGAGGAAGGAGCAGCAGGACTGACTGCACCCCCCCAATTCCCTGCTGCCTGCGCCACTGTGGGGCAGGAGGTAGAGAAATCATGAGCAGAGCTGAGCCCAGAAAGAAGGGAGGGGTGGGGGGAAGGTGTTTTTAAGATGTAGTAATACCTCTCACTGTCCTACTCTGTTAAGTGTTGTTGTTGTTAGTGTTTGAATTAAATTGATGTTCTCTTTCTTCCCCTAACAAGTCTGTCTTTTGCCCAGGACCGTAATGTGTGAATCATCCCTCTCTGTCCTTATCTCAATTCCCGAGCCTTATGCTTTATTTTTTCCTTCCCATTCCTGAGGGGGAAGGGGTGAGTGAGCAGCTCTGTGGAGCTCAGTTTCCCTCTGGGCTCAAATCATGACAAAAATCTATTCTATTCAGAAATGTGCATTGACTCAGGAACACAAATTATAGATGAAGAAGACAAATATTAAGTTTTCCAGCTTTTCCTAGTTTTTAAGAAAATGTATTTTAAGCAAAGACCTGGGTCACCCCACAAGTTCTTGTCACCTGCTGTGGGGACTATGTCAGGAACACAGTTACCTTGCAGGGAATGAAGACAGATGGGCTTGTCCAGAAGGTGTCGCCTGGATGGCCTGAGTCACTTTCTAGAGCCACCTCCTTTTGTCATCTAGATGTAATCAGTGGCAACCATGCTCCCAGCCAAGAAGTCCCAGCAGGGTGCTGGAAGCCAGAGGGATGCAACTGAACCACAGGCCTGCCTAGTTGGCTGGCTGGCTGGACAGATGGAGGTTTACAGCAACCTGACAAAACAGTCAGATTCAGCTGGAAACCATTTGCAGAATGAAGTAAGTTACTGCAAAGTTTAATACTTGCAAATTCTGTACAGGTGGGAGTCCCCCTACAGCACTATAATGTCCTTTACAGCAGTATATGATGTTATGAAGTAAATATCACCTACTTAAATGGAACAAGGGCAGCCATGACTCCCTTGCAGACAGCAGTGAGGAATGTATGAAGGACCACAGAGCCCAGAACTAAATTGAGTCTGCCTTCAACATTTTAGAATCCAGTTTACCTTGATTATCTGCCCCTGCACAAGTTTTCTTTGGTCTCCTGGGGGGGTAAATGTTTTATTTCTTAGATATTTGGAAGAGCGAGACGATGAAAAGGAGAAATTGATATAAGGCAGAAAAATCTCAATATCTGCTAGTATAAGAATATCACCAGGTGGTCTATGATGAGGTAGATCATAATTCAGTCTACTGCTCATTCTTCATGCAGCTTCCAGAGACAGAAAGTATAAACTTTTCAAACTTGGACTATATTTACATAAATTTGCTCTCACTTTGCTTATTAGCACTGGAATGACTTACTCCTGTTTCAGTCAAATTCCATATTCCTCCTACATGTAAAATACATTCTTCAGCTTTGTGTGAAATTTCTCCTTGATAGATGCACTTTTCCAAGGATCAGACTAGAAGGGTACCAGCAAAGCAAATGTGGGCAGCAGACAGAGATAGGCAGTGTGAAAAGGCTTTTTGACAGCCACAGCCTTTAGTTACTATGGTTATGTTTTGAGCTCCGTAAGTCTGCTGCTCCCAGATTCCTAAACTATCATTCACTGAAGCATTGTGGCACACCGAAATGGTTTGTTACATAGAATAATGCATTAGTTTAAGTATTTTGCAGGATTAGAATTTGTTCCATTTAGTCCAAGTTAAATTATAACCTTGCCCATACTTTCTACACATTTGCAAAGCATGTTTGCATGTACATTCCTATAGCTTTATAAATAATTATGTTCCATCTGTGATAGAAAATTTCCAGGGAAAGCACCAGTATTCTTATTGAAAAAATCTTGGAAAGGATTAAGAATAAATTAATTGGGTCTCATTTACAAATATTTGCTTGTATTTTTATAAGCTCTGTGGAGGCATAGGGAGTATGCTAGGTATGTCTAGTACTGCAAATACAGAGTGCTTTCACTGTATTATTTTTGCCACTTAGTGGTGAGAGGTGACATTAAAATGATTTAGTAAAATTTAGAAACTTGCAGGATCTCAGTTAATGAGATCTCTGTTCATTATTCTTGGCCCTGGCTCAGTTTACTATATGATGTGCCTTGTATCATGAGACTATGATCTAATTATTGAAGTCACAGGGCATCAATTTCAATTTGGCCTGATCTTTTGCTTTTTTTTTTTTTTTTTCAGGAAGATGGACTCTGAATTAATAGATCTTTGCTTAATCTGTTTGCTATCCTAACCTCTACACCTATAGCAGAAGATTTGTGCTGTACCTAATAGTCTAGGGAGTGTTTCCTCTGCAATAAATCCTGGTACTTTTTTATGTTTTTGTACTTGCAAATGTAACTATTAATTAATCTTAATAATGACTAATTTTACAGATCTCACAGTAAGCCTTACAAAAGCTCTACCAGCCTTTTCCTTTTCCTCTTGAAGTCATACCCCAGCTTCAAAGAGAGAAGAAAACAGGATTTTATGCCTTTGGAATAGCTAATACCACAGCACTGGATTAACACAGAAGCTAGTGCAGATATCTGAAAAATATGGAGGGAGCCTCTTTCTATGAATATGCACTAATCACTGATGTAGCTATTATTTTCTACATCTATCAACTGTATACCTTCTATTTTTCTCAGTTTTGAAATTATTCATCCAGTAGGCTTCTGTAGCAAGAAACAGGCAAGGATGAAAATATCCAACTGGGTATTAACAGCAATGCTCTACTTCAAAAGATGTCAAGATGGTGCTATAAATTGCAAAACTTGTAGGTCCAGCTGCTTTATGAAAAAACAGATCCTCCCAAATATTATTAATTCTGTAATATTTTCACAACACTGTTAATTTATTACTGAAGGAAGGAATGTGATATTTTACTAACATTTACTTAAAACAGCATGATTTTTTTAATGACAACAGCTGGAATATGGTAAGTAACAGTCTTTTATCACGCTTTTCAACAACCCGGTGCTGGCTTTATACCAAACAGTTTTGAAAGCACACTGTGTATATAATACTTAGGGGTCTAGCTTTAGCTGTTCCTTCTATGTTATGCTACACAGGTTCAAGAGGAGGTGGGGTATGAAATCTGACACTGAGACCAAGGGAAGGTGAGCCAGATCCTATGTATGAAATAGATCAGTGTCTGTGCTTAATTTATATCAAGTTTCTAAGAGGCACAATGAACCTCTCAATTTTACCCAAACTCAGAGATGCTTTTGAACACAACACCTGTCTTGACAAGTGGAAGGAGATAGTATAATATCATATGGTATAGTATAGTGTGGTGTGGTATGGTATAGTGCAATAGAATACGGTAGTTCTGCCGTCCTCTAGGGTTTAAGTCCACTGTAGTTAATCTTCTACGGGTTAAATATTGCTTTCTGGATACTTCATGTCAAACATAACCAGAACTGGGTATTGAAGATAAATAACTAACATCAACGTGCTTCAGTGAAAATCTGCTCAATTGAGCATAATGTAGCAATAGTTTTACTTTAAACTAGCTACAGTTCATCTGCAGTGGTTACACTGAGCAGATTAAAAGTCTCTAATGAGGCAGCTAGAAGACACTTCAGGAATATTCTCCAGTACCTAGTGAAAACATGTAGAAAACATAGCAGTATGATTTTTTTTTTTCCCCTGTTCCTTGCTCTAGGGAATTAGAAGATGATATAACAGAGGTTTTTATTCTCTGCCCTCAAAAGCAGGAATTCTTAAAATGGGTTATCAGCAATTAGTTTACGAAAGAGTGAGAAAATGTGCTTCTCTGATTTTGTTTGTTTGTTTTGTTTTTGTTTATGCCTCCTGTGACAGGAAGATGGTGGTGCACCTGGCAAACTACCAAGCCAGCAGTCTACCCTATGGCCATACAGATCTGTATTGCATTGATTTGCATGTGTCACTATGCCTGTGTATGGTTCTAGAGCTCTTCTGAGAAAGCAGTAGCCTTTCAGCTAAATAGTCTAAACATCACATGTTTTTTCAAGTCATTCTCCAAAGAGAGAGTGTTTTCAAAACTTGGATATGCTCTTCTTGCTTGTCTCTCTATCCCAAGAAATCATGAGCTGTTCCCAGCAATGATGGATATATAGGCATTCAGCCGACCAACTCAAAACAGGTCCCTCCCTGAATAAAAACAAATTAAAACGCTCATATAAATCTCAGGCAAACCATATAACTGATACAAGAACACACTTCAAGACCTCATGAATATCTTTTGAACACCACAAAAACCACATCAAACGTGTACATAGCATGAGGGATGTCACACAAGGGGCAGGGGGGTTTTGAGACACAGTTATATGGTGTCAGTGTAGACATTCAGAGGTCAGTAATGAAGCAGAGAAGTTTAGTCATGCAAATTCTATATTTATGAATTCCTTTAAGGCAATGTTTTAAAACTCCCCTCAGCATATTTATTTATCTTAATATTTGGAAAAGATTTTGTTGTCTACTAATAAGAAAGGTATGGATTTCCGAGCAAAACACAGCAGAAACAGTGATTAATTTTTAAGCACATTTACTACTGGGACAAAATTCAGGAAATAACTTAAATGGATTACCCACATATATGCTTGTTATCTTTAAATAATGTTATCTGTGCTTCAGCTGCTGAGGGATGTCACAGTAAGTTAATACCAGAAAAACCTATGAAATGCTTGGGACTAGAGTCTAAAGCTCTTTAGTAGAGAAAAGAGGAGTATTAAGGCAGGATTAGGTATGAATCCCACTTCAGGGAACTGTACCTAACAACAGCTCCTTCAGTGCTTATAACACAAATACCAATACCCATCCCTGCCCTACTGGAAGCTAGTAGGGTGCCAGCAGTCCTAATACATGCTATCCAGAAGGATTTGCCTTGGGATTTCTGCCATGATATTCAGGGAAAAGCACAATAAGTGTTGCTGTGTTGAAACCCTGCTTCAAAAATTGTCTTCTTATTTCCTTGTGTGCTGTTGTCTGTCCATTTCCTTAGAATATAAGTAGGAGCAGGAACACTCTTTCCACTCTCTATTTGCATTTCACTTACCACAGGGACACAACACTCTGGACAGGTAAATGTTCTTACTATTTTTATTCTTTTTCATTTTTCTTGTTGTTGCTTATTAAAACAACTATTACGAAGTAGAAATGGCTGCATTTTTGTTTGGTCCTGTACAGAAAAGACCAGAAAACAAATCTTCCATCTGTTCCATTGACAGATCCCATATGTAGCTGCCGTGACAGTCCATTATCAGTTAGAGAAATGACATCTCTTTTTGTTAAAATGCTAAAAGACCTCTTTAATGCAGGACTTCTCAGTTCGATTGGTGGCCTAGCAACTCTTCTATTTTTCCATTAAACTGTTTATTCATATGCTCTTAAGGATGGCTGGAAATCTGTCGCTACATATGTGTGACTACATTTACTATCCTCCTCCTCCAATTTAACAAAAATAGAAGCATTATAAATGTCATATCAAATATAAACATTATTCTGCTTCATGAGGAGTTGACCATTAATGTAGGAAAACTTAATCATGCAACTGAGTGGGCTTGGTAGGCTTAAACATGAGCTAAGACCCCAGCAAACTCCAATGCCTGAGTCTATAGGGTGAGGAGCCCTGGAGACTACTTACTTGACAAAATAAGACACCGTAGGAATAGAATAAGGCTACTTCTGTGCTCCTCAGCACCTGGACAACGTTACTTTAACACAGTACTGCAGGATCATATGGGCATTTTGTCAGTGCTGGGCAGGAACAAGGGGAAGGTGAGAGGGCAACTGAAGAGCAGGTCATCTGCTTTGCTGTGGGCAAGTGAAGATGGAATCCAGGGCAAGGGCAACTGGAGCAAGAAGGGAAGGTGGGGAGAGGGAGAGAATTGTTCCTTCTCACTGGGCTTAAAATTCCAGCTTGGTTTTAGCAACCACAGGGATTTACAGCCCTTTCAGTTGGTGGGATGAAACCCAGTGGGTGTCCTCTGGTGACCCACTTTTGGGTCATGCCCCAGTGCTTGTAAGCTGTTGGTCTGACAGAACTCAGCAATAGGAAGTTTATTCTGATGTGGTTCTTGAATGGTTTAGGAGATGTTTTGGAGGGAGGTTTGATGTAGGTCATGGAGCACTGATGTGGTCTGTCTGTATTTTTCCATCTGTTTTTGTTCAGGGAGGGACCTAGTTTGAGTTCCTTTCACCACATGGCAAGTTCCTCATTGCACAGATTTTTGCATGATCCCCCTGCATTTTAGGAATGTCTAAAAGCCAGACTTGACAAAGTGTAGGAAGTGTCTGATCCTGAAGAGCTGCTGGAAAAATCTCACCCAAGATTGCATGCCATCACCAACAACATTGGCACACCGGTGGCTAGATTTCAGAAGGTGTTGTGTAACCAATTTTTTCCTTGGGTTTTCAGAAATACTTAATCATTTGACCTGTTTCAGTATGTTTGAAATTTCTATTGGTTGCTTTTTGGGCACCAAATTCAGTGCATCAAAGCTGAGACCCTGCTCTGTTAGCTTGGAGCAGGCATAGCTGGCCAGCAGGCTTAACTAGCCAGCATAGCTGGATGCCAGCTGGTCAGAGTACCTACCATTTTCTTCTGGAAGCAGACTGGCTTGCTGAACAGGAAATGGTGGGGGACCACTGAAAGGAGGGTACTCTGCCTGCAAATGCATCCTTCTCTTTCCAGTGACTGAATAAAAAAGATGAGCATCTCTACTCAATCTCCCCAGATCCTTTTGAAAATCTGACCTTAGTTCACTAAAGAACAACTGAACTTTCTATTTCCTTCAGTCTAAGATTCATTGATCTCTGCAGAAGAAACATTTTTAAATTATTTCTTTTTAACTTTTCTCCTAGATTTCCCTCTTTTATTTGTGTTCCTGAAAAGGAAAAAACACAGTCCATCCTAACTTAGAAAATTTCACATTAGTGTAAAATACAGCACAAAAGACACTTCTGGTATACTGACAGGAAACCCATTTGTCAGGTTCACTTTAGAGATGAAGTCTACAAAATGTTGTGTCCCATAATAACAAACAGGAGACAAAAATAAAGTTACAAAGTGCAGACAGTAAGCTTTTCTTAACTTCTTCGACAGCAGCTGTTGTCCTCTTAGTGGGGCTGTGAAACTAGGAGAGGAGGTAGATAGGGTAGTATGTGGTAGCAAGAGAAAGGGATGAAGTAACTAAGATAATTATGATATCCTATTTCCTTGGTGGATGACTCAAGAACTCATGACTCGTGCTTTCCATGATGAGCCAAACAGCATGTACTGAATTTTCCTGAAGTTATGTGTAGGCACACAAAGCAAAATGATGGGATTCTTGTGGGTTTTATTTCCACTTGTACCTGTGTATGCGATGACATTGTCTACTGTTCCATAGACCAGATAACTGACCTATGGCTAACACCAGCTGTGGTAGATCTCCCATAGATTGTCTGGTCACAGAATGAAGAGCTGGAGAGAAAAGACAAAAGGTCTCATGATAGCTTGCTAACCAGATCAGTAGTTCAAATGGTAATTCAGCCTCTTCCTTGTAGTACATTAGTGACATTTCAGTGGAAAGGAAAAATGATAGTACCAAGAAGAAATATTAACAGAAAGGCAGGGATTTTCCTTTCCAAGGTCTAGAGATCTTAAAACTCTGTTGGTGTTTTGCTACAGCTTAGTGTGTTTGGGGATGGAGTGTTGAGCAGGGTAACTGATTAGTTCTTTGATCTATGTGGATAAAAATGCATCGTATGCTGTGGCAGTGACAGTTTAGTGTAGATGGTGTAAATTTAAGACTAACATTATTATTTCTCTACCCTGCATTGCCATTTCTCTACTAGAAATTACTAGATTAATGCAGCACAAAACCCAAATAAATCCCTAAATACCAAAATAATCCAAGAAAATCTTGGGCATTTTGGTGTGTTTGCACAGAAGGCTTTTGGCCCATTTGTGGTGTCACCAGTCTTAAAGACCTTGTAGACTAGAAAAGAAAAAGCTCTAACATGAGAAACTTGAGGTTTTGCAGGTAATTACTGTTGTAAATCACCAGATGGACAACAGTTGCTTGCTGAGCCAGAATGAACTGTGCAAAGCTATACTTACTTGGATGTTGTACATGGGCACCCTAACAGTAAACAGAAAGCAATACTCAGAAGCCATTTACCTGGCTGCAGAATCAGTACAATGTGTGACAGGAAAGAATGGCTTGGCAACCAGATTTGAATCATCTTTCAAGAGCAAAATCGAGACCAACCATCCTTCCAAATGATGACTGTATAAGGCTTATTTTGAAAACAAAGAATTTATATTACAAAGAATTTTCTGCTCGTCCCTCTTCTCTTATACAAGATGATGTTTAAAGTTGAATTAAAAAAAGAAAAAAAAAAAAGCAAGTTTACAAAAACAAGCTGATAGAAAAGTGTTCCTGATTTTGTTAACCACTGCTTAGAACAGTCCTTGCCATGACACACAGTGTAATTGCTACTATAGGGAGTAATACTGAGGTTTTAGTTTCACAAACTACTTTTGAGTGAGGTAGGGAACTAGATTCAACAGAAATTTCCCCTTTCCAACTCAAATTTGTTTTCTGCATTAGTATGGGAGAAAAACCCATCAAGGGATGATATATAGATAGATATATATATATATGTGTGTGTGTGTGTATATATATACAAAGATAGCATTTTTTAACTTCCTGACCACAAATTGTTACAGGGAGGCAGTTTTATCTGGAAAATACCTCTATTTTCTTCCTCTTCTTTTATACTTCCCTCTGTTTATCTGCATTGACCACTGTTGGAGAAGGACAGTGGCTGTATGGACCTTTGGTTTGACTCATATGTGTTTCCTATGTTCTGTCCTAGTTCTTTTACAGAAAGTGAAGTAGTAGGAGACATGATGTAAGACATTGCTGCTTTAGTTTTCACGGACTGAAATACTGATAGTACTTATATCTTTTCAAGTATATAATAAAACTGAATTTTTCTAACCTCAAAATATGTATCATAGCTGTGGAAAACAGGGCCAAAATACTGTTGATAGGCTGGAAGAAATGGTGAAGTGATACCTCTTTAACAATAAATATTCACATCTGACCAGAACAACAGGTCTTTCCTTACATAAACTGATCAAAATGAGAGATGGTTATTAGTAATCTTATGAAGCAAGTGGTATTTCTTACCAACATCTGACAATAGAGGGGGAATGCACAGTGGCCCTGTTGTTTGGATTTGGGCTATATCGTGGGAAAGCCACATGTAGAAACAGTTTAGCATTCTGCATAGTGACAGTTTCATCTTTGTTACCACATAATCTTAATCTAGTTTATGAGCATTTTTAACCTATGAGAAAAAGGGTTTGGTAGCGAACTTTCATCCTTAAAGGAACCCCAGCTACTGTTGTTTCCCTAAGTGGCTAGTAAGTTCACATACATTAGGTGAAAGCACTTTTTTGACACTAATTGTTGTTTTGTTATTATTCATATTCTATTTCTGCTCCAGCAGGGTACAGAGGTCTCAGTCATGTGCACTGGACTAACGCCCACCTGTGGAGGAAAAGCACAAACATTGAAACTGCCCTTCCCTGAAATGACCATTTTGAGTGTCATTCTCTTTAACAGAAGAAGGGAGAATTGCTAGTTTAAAACCAGATAAAATAATTGTGTATGGTGAGCAGTTGTATTATCATGAACTTATACTGTGTTAAAGTGTGTAAGCCTCAAATATTGAAAAAGGTGCACCTCAAATATTGAAAAATGAGTGATGGCAACTCCCCTAACTACACTACCTTTTCAAAAAATTTTTTGTCAATTTTTCTTCCTTCTTAAAAGAATAACTACCTTTCTTTTCTTCCCCCCCCCCCCCCTCTATATTATTTTGTAATTCCTAGGAAAGTAGCATTCATAGAACATTGCAGAATAGGTAGAAAATGGAGAAGGAGGAATAAGTAGAGTTTAGGACAAAATGGGCAAAGAAATGCTGTGAATTGAGGTGATGAAATTAAGCAATATCTGAGAACTTCAGCAAAAATATTTCCTAGCCACAGTGGGAAGTCTCGGAGAGCCTTGCATGCCTGATGGAGGTTGCAGGAAAGACATATTTTCACTCCAAAAAGAGATGTTAAATCCTGTAGATTAAAACAATTTTGAACTGCACATGCTAGCAGACTACCTAAATCTCAGGGCAGTGGAAAAACCAAGAGAAACATGAGGGAGTCTGTACCTTTTTAGGGAAAAGCCTTTAGAGTTTGATGAAGTACTGCAAGAATGGTGTAGGGATTTCCATAATTCACAGTTAAATCCTGGAAGGGTAGTCTGAATATCTGGTAGAGATGGTATTATTTTCAGTTACATTCTGAAGTCTTCAAGTTCAGAAGCAGGGAGGATCAAGCAACTCTCTACGAGAGACAATTCAGCAAGAAATTCAACTCCTATGGACATTTCCAAGCTGACAGTGTGTGTTCTCCATTGCTATGTATTTTCACCCATTTGATAGGCTGCTCAAGGTAAACATACAGTATCTTGAACAAGTTTCTGCTTCCTCCATCAGCACTTAATGGGTAAATGAAATTTAGTCTAATAGGAATACAATTAACAACATCTGAGGTACTAGTCCAGCTAGGACTTGATTATGACTGATTATGTTGCACACGTCAAGATCACTGCTAATCTTTGGCATGAGGAACTGATTAAAAGGGATATTTCTTTTTTGCATCAATTATATTTTTCTTTAAAATCTTCCCACAAACAATCTGTTGGCATCACAAAATGCTTTCTAATCATTAATGGAAGTTGGGCTGAAGCAAACATTTTGAGTGAAAAGATGCCAGAATTTTTCCTAAGTATGATGACATTCAGGTAAGTATATGCAATCTTCTTTTCCAGTTTGTAAGAAGGATAGGTAATGCCACGTCAAAACACTTATACATACGCTCTTTGCACTTTTCTAGAAAGATGATCGTACTCACACTTGCTCTCACAGTCCCAAAGATTTTGTATTTATTTCAAAGGAAAAAAAAATTAACAGCAAAATTGGCAACTCTTCTACTGCTGTTTGCTTCCCAAGTGGATTGTCATAAGGGAGATCCAGATTTGTTATAAGGCAACATTGATTTTCCCTGTCCATTGGTCACCCTTGAAGCTATCATTTTGCAGCTCACAGATGGAGCCTGGCCCAAGAATCAGGGATAGTTTTGCAAGCCACCATGTCACTCACCTTATGTGGATTTAACACTGGCAGTTGGAAGCTCTCAGCCTTCAGGGATAGGCTTTCGTACTACTTTTGCGTAACGGAGAAGAGAGCATCTATGGTCTGAATCTCATTTCAATAAAGGGCATGAATGAGAGCAGTGACATCTTGTTGTTGCTGTAGGAACACAGAGATGTCCTGAAGGCTCAGGCACAGCTCTAGATAGATCCTATCATTTTTTGGTAGATCCATGCCACTAAAAAGGAATTATTCTGAAGTGAAAAATGTAAGTGAAATCTGTTGGCTTTATTCCTACCTTTGAGGTTTTTGACCACTTTTGTAGGCTTCCTCTCTGCTTTATCTAGGCCACCTGCTGTAGTCTGAATAAATTGTTGATAAATGTATGTCGCAGACTTACTTGGGAGACTCCCTGCCAGAGCGTGTGATGAGTCCAATGTCTCTTTTATGGCAAGTGTTTTTTCATTGAATCAAATGATCATCACAGAGCTGCAGGGTTCACCTGAATATGAGTGTGAACATTGTCATACATATGCATGTTTATTTCTAATTTAACTTTTTCGGATTTTACAAGTTTTCCCAGCTCCAATATACTAAACTTGATTGAACTTCTCTTTGAAAAAAATGCTGATTTGATGCCACAGTTCAGTTTTACAGTTGCACTTCTTTTGCCAATTTATTCCTGCTAGGGAGGGAAAAAAGACTTTAAAGTTTCTTTAAAAAAATTCATTTCATTAAGAAACTAAACAGGACTTAAAAGTACTCAAATACTTGAATATGGAATAGTTTTTTCTTTATAAAACATTTGAAATATTGTATTTGATTAACATGAACTTTATTTACCCTTTTTTGGTCAAATGTTTGACACTGATATTTTTCCATTTTGGTTTTACTAAAAAAATATTTTTGTTTATATTTTATTCCAAAGGACTGACAAATCAATTATGCATGACATATTGGAAATGATAAATCATACAATCTGTTTAGTGCCTTCACTACTAAAATAAACACGGCTAATTAGATACAGATGATAACAGCAATTCTTTTAAAGCTAAATATTAATCCATTGAAAAGGATGTTTTTTGTGATATCACCTGCTTGGTCAGGGCTTGGGAAATCTGAGTTTAATTCCTAGTTTTGCTAGGCACATCATCTCATATAAGTTATTTCATCCCACTTAAGCTCATCACCCTGGCACAAATAGACATCTTCAAAGTTGAGTCATCTTGTGCCAGATGCCTATCTAGGATAAGACTCCAGTGGGTGGCTATTTCTCTGTACTGACTACAAAACTACTGAGATGATTCCCTTTTTTTCTGGCTCAGGCACGTCCTTTATACTTGAGAGAAAGGAGCCTTTGGACAAAGATCTATTTTTTCATCATCAACTTCCAAAGTTGGCTAAGGTAGTCTGCTCCCAGTTTGATACTACATTTTGCAAGGTGCAATGGTTTAGGTTAGTGCCAAAGGTTATCAGTGTCATTATGATGGAATGGCCTATCCATCTAAAGAATGAAGATACGTCTCAAAAAATTTTTCTAATGAAGATAGAAACCACCATTCTTAATATGTTCCTTGCTATTTTCCCTCTATGTTCGAAATAATGTGGCTACTGTGGCCAGAACTATGTCTGCCTAGACTGTAGGACTCAGCTTCCTCATCCATTTTATTCAGATGGCTTGGTTAAATCTTTGTATGGCCTAGGCAGTTAGCACGAGCAATTGTAATTGATAGGAAGATCTGTCTTCAGGTATGACAGACATGTCTTTGGGAGCTATACACACAGTAACCAAAAAAAGCTATACACACAGCACCAAAAAAAAATCATATGCAGTTAACTACAGTGCCAATGTCGGGGCACTCAGCACTGATAAGCACAGATATTTTGGGGGGTTCATCCCATGGGGATATTGTGCACCTGTGGTCTCTCATGAGAAGGAAGCAGACAACATCTCATGGGACTGGAAGAGATCACAGCCCCATTTTACTAAATACAGCCTGCCTGTTTATCAGCTCACCTCCTTAGACCACCCCAAGGGCAAGGCCCAAATATCAGCAGGAAGCAAGTTTGTACTTCTGGATTATAACCTGCAGGGCCACAGCACGTAAGAGCAATTATTATTCCATCATCCAACACCAAAGAATTTAACACAGACATAAATAAAACTGCAGTCTCTGCACAGGTTCTGGAGTAAATACTCAGTATCCTCTCCTGGGAGATGGAAAAGAAGAATTTGTCTCCCCTGGCTTTAGTCAGGATACTTAAAAGATAAATATCCTATCTAGTCTAGTTGTCTAGGTGCTACTGAATGGAGAATGATTGACACCTACAAGGATAATGTGTCATATCCTAAAATAATTGTCACCAAGAAGTCTTTCATACAAGCTAAATATAGACTTGTCTCTCTCCACTGATGACAGAGAGAACATAAATGACCAGTTTAGACTAAATATGTTCCTTGAAGATGGCTGAAGTTAGGTGAGATGCATCTTACTTCCAACAGTCTCAACCCACACACAAAGTCTCAACTTTATTCTCAGCAGTTACAAAATGCAGTTTCAAGACATTCTTCTAAAATGTCCTCCCTCAAAAATGCTCTTGGTTTCAACATTTCAAGCTGTTGCTGCCCAGGGCTCATTAGTCTGGGAAAAGCGATCTTAGTAGTTTTCATAGATCCGGGCAGAATTCCCACAGATCATTGTCCTTTCCAGTCATTACTTCATGAGCTGCTTTTGAGTCAGAGTCTGCCTTCATATATCACACATAAGCTTTTTCAGAGTCTCTTGCCTGCATTGCAGGGCAGAAGAGTTACATGAATGTAATAAAAGCCATATGCAACATACTTAAGTACTAAATAGATTAACGATTTGTGGCATCATTACTGATTAAGAGAAATTCTGGATTTGGGAAGAGATTTGTAATTTGGCATTTCCCTACTTAAGCCCTAAAATCCTAGCTAACCTATGGCAGTTATATGGTACCCTTAGTACTCAAGGAATTGGAACTTCATTTTATTCAGAATAGCATCTGTCTGAAGATGGTCTACATAAATTGTCACTATATTGAATTAGTACACTGAATGTAGGTGTAATTGAAGGAAGAGGCATTGTGAGATTCCCAGTACTCAAACTGCTCAAAACTGCTACCTTTGTTACCATTTTTACTACCATCATTGTTCACATCCAAAACCACATGAAACATCTCTTCCTCTAGAATAATTTTCTTGACAGCTTCAGCAAAGAAGCTGAGAGTTGAACTGCCACAGAAACTGGACTGTCTTCTCATAGCTAAGGATGTTTCCACAAGAACAGACTGGAAGTATGTTGGTAATATGAGAAAGCGTTGCCACTGCAGGTGCTTTTACTATTCTGGGAATTTATAAAGTACTTAATGCCTACCACTTCAGTCCTATTCCTGAGCACAACATTCACTTTATATTATGTGTATACCCACAAGTATGTATTTACCCAAAAGTATGCATTTGCCTACTCAACAGAACTATTGTTATTGCTTAGAAAGGGGTAACGTAGTTCAGCAAAAATAAGAATTGCTTCAAAGCTCAAACATTTTGAAGTTTGGAAAATGTATATAAATACACAACTAATACCAGTTGTTCTAGGTTCTTGTAGTAGTAATAATAATAATGAAAATAGTAAAATACATCGTATGTTGCATCTGTCTGTTGTCAATAGCTGCATGAATATTGAAACACTCCAGTTACTCTTTTTGTACCATTTCTGAGCTGACTGAGAGAGAAGATCCTTGGAATACGTTCAGGAAATCCAGATCTGATGAAAATGTCTGCCTATTTCCAAACCAGGGCGGCTTGTAAACGTATCCAAGCTTTTGGATGCTTAACCAAAACTGAACTTCTTTTGCAGTATGCCCATTAATGATTGGTACCATGTGAAACTGTCATTGTGAAATTCAGAAGTATGAAAAATTCATCTGGTTTTACTATAAAGTTTAAACTCAGCCCTTGTACATTGAAAAACTTATGTTCACATTCTTGTTTACCCCTATGACCAAGGGGAATTTATACCTCCTGACATATGTAACACCAACTAAGAGAGTTCCTTGTCAAGGTGAAAGTGTTCCAGCAAAGTCTCTTTCAAAATCTAAACACAAAGTTGGGGTTTTTTTGTTTTTTTTGTTTTTTTGGGGGGGTTTTTTTGGTTTTTTTGTTTTTTTTTTTTTTTTTTTCCCAGAGGAATGGCAAGGTAGACAGATGGGAACAGTGGATAAAAAATAAGGTTCACATGAAATGCAGAATGATGAATATTGCTATCTCAGTGGCTCTCCTCTTCCTACAGACAGCTTTAACCTATTTTCACTTACTGACATTTTCAACATCAGCAGTGTTTGCAGTATTTGCATGATCATGGGTGGTCTTTGTCTTGTTCTCATTAACTGGAGGTCAGCAAGTACTCAGTGGAGATTTTAATTGAGATGAGTCCTCAGAATAAGGGAGAAGCTGTCGAGCATTAGAGAAGAGAGTATGAACAAAAGAGAGCAAATTCTCAAATAAAACAAGGAATGTGAAATAGTGTTGTTTCCTAGAGGCTTGCACTAGTGCTGCTTCTAAGCTGGAGCTGGAGTTCCTTCACTCCCACATCTTTGTCAGGAGCATCCTATGAACTACTTCCTCATACCCCAGCACTTCAGGAACTTCCTGAAGGTCTGATAGGTTCCCACAGGTCAATGTGTTCATCTTAGACTCCTTCTCCCTGCTGAAGTCCTCTTTGCTTTCTTCTTCTCTGGTCTCCATCATGAGAGGCAGCCTGGGTCCCTCACACTTTTACACCCCTCAGCATCCTTTGTGTGTCAATGGGTTAACATGTTTTGGGAAGACTGTCAGATGTGAGAGGAGAAAACTGAAATGTGTGAACATGTTAGCAGCTGCTGTAAGACAATACTAAGCCATTGGAAGCTTGTACCAGTACTAACTGCATGCAGGAGCTCCATGACTTCCTTGATTGCTTCTCTTTCAACAAAATTATCTGGGTTCATCCCACTGACGTTCAGATTATTATCTGAGATTTTGGAATTGCTTCCTCTTACTGAAATGTAAAAGAGCTAAGAAATGGGGGCTAGGGCTTGTTTGCCTTCAGCCAGTAATTATTTCAGCATTTATAGGACTAACAGAGACTTCATGAAGACTAAGACCATGGGTCCCACAAAGGATCTTAATATACTCTGTTATATATCAAGCTTGCAGGATTTTTCTTCTACCTCATATTTAAAAGCTAAGAATTTATATTTATATCAATTCTGGATTTCTCAGGATGTTGTCTCTGTGGCTGACAGCTCAGCTTATTCTCAGTGGTACCTCCTCAGTAGTGGCTCCAGGCTGGGCCCCATTCCAGATAGGCAGCCTGAAGGTCCCTTCAGGGCCCTAAAAATGCTTTGAAGGGACTCATTCTCTTCCCAAAAGTGCCTGTGTGGCCTACTGCCCCCTCCGAGTTCTGCTTCTATCAGTGCAAAATGGTTATCCTTCATTTTGTACACAGGTTTCTCTTCTTATAAATGATTGGGCAAGATGCAGAGCAAAAAGCTCGGCCTCTGAGTGGAAGGTTACCTTGTTGGTAGTCTGTCCCTGGTTTCAATTCAGATGCCCTCAAATCACCCAGAAAGTTTTGGAGGAAAATTATCTTGGTTTCACAACCCATAGAAGGTGTGATATTTCTCTTCTTTACAGTCATATTGTGAGGCAAGTTGAGTAACTCTTATCCAGTACTTTGGGAGTTACAGTAGAAAGTATTCCTATAAATGTTTCTATTATATTTTTCTTTAATTAAACATTTTACTTGTCATACAAAGAAATTCCCTCAGCATTAAACAATAGAAAGAGCCTGAATGTAACTTCGGTCATGGGCAGAAGAATACTGTAAAAATGACAGACTTTCTAATCTTTTTATGTCACTTCCTACTCTTTTAGCACAAGACAAAGGTGAGAGTGCTGAATGCCCTGACAGCTCACCAGCAGTTTTATATGTCAGCTGCTACCTCTGACTGTGGCAAACATGGAATTCTGACATCTCGTGGGTGAGAAGGATCACATTTTAGTGAGCAAGTGTTTCCCCTTTCTCTTCTCCATTTGTGGTTTCCTTGGTGGGGCAGCCAAGTACAAATGCAGAGGGATGAACACTAGATGGAGACAGATGCTCCTGCCATTGTGTGTAGAAGATTTCCTGTGGCGGCTGACATTTCCTATCAAACAAAGAACTAAGGCTAATGAGGTGCTGACTGTTCTGAAGCAGCAGGAGGATTTAAGCATTAGAGAGGTTTTACTCCCTTCACGTCATCTCAGACCTCAGCAAGCAGCTTTTTAAGGGCTAAATTTGAGCTTTGCTGTCATGTGCATGTTGTATTAGTTCATAGTAGAGAGTCAGGTTATATGGTACATTGCATAAATCATGTGGTTTCAAAGGGGTGAATCCAAAGGAAGTGTAACTTCATTAATCTCTTTCTACTTTGTCTATGCCTGCGATTGGAGGTCTTTGCTAAAACCAGAATTGTATTTGTTTTTTGTGGTCTACCTCCACTTTTTCATAATATATCTGAAGATACACAGTCATTGCAGCACTGGAAACAAACTATATAAGAGGTGGTTGAAATGTTTGGAGTTGGGATGAGATAAATATCTGGAAGTTTAGAGCTTTTTCAGGCTGTATCAAACTCTCCACCTACCTGAAGCTTTCAGCAGTGTTGTGGCAAAAACCCTATGTGTAAGCAGAAATGACAATGGAGTAATAATGGTAATAATGGTAATAATTCTGGGTTAGAGATGTCCTTGTCCTCCAGGTGAGCATCCATGAACTTTTTGTTTTGAAATTCAGATCTGGTTTGAATACAATAGTTAGTACTTGATTATTTATTTATTTATTTATTTATTTATTTTTTAAAAAAAGAACCTAGTTACAACTAGAAACTGACAGCGAAGCATTTCTAATCTCAAGGGGATGGTCAGTTTCCAGAAGAGTCCCAAAGGCTATGCTTGCTTTTTTCTTTTCAACTCATCTCTGATTTTAATCCTTGACAAAAACCTGTGAAAGACAAAATGGTCTAGTCTGGAATTGCACAAGAGCTAGCCTGTGGGAGGCAGCAGAGCCTGGTAAGGAAAAACAGGGATGCTGCAGAATGTGAGCCCCCAGCTGAGCGAGCTTGAGTGACTCACCACCACATCGGCACCCTTGGTTGCAGTCTTTCACCCTGAGGTCACTGGGAAGTAGCTGATACCTACATGAAAAAATAGGGAGATATATTGCCAGGCAAAGATGCAAATTGAATAGGTGTCCTTTGCCAGCTGACACCCTCTCTCACCCACTAAGGTCTGTGTGCCCATACCTGAGTCTCAGCTCTGAGCTCCGCTCTGGCCCTGACCAGCAGTGTGACTTTGAGGAAATCTTTTCATCAAGGTGGGCCTTCACCTGCCCAGAACAAGAAAAAAATAGTAAAAAAAAAAAAAAAAAAGGTCAGCTCTGCCTCAATCAAAGTCAAATAAAAACAATATGGGGATTTCTCCCAAGGTAAATTAAAACTTAGGAAATATGATAATGATGTACCTCATGATAACAGATTAGAAAAGGGCATACAAGAAAGGGGAAGAATTCACAAAATTGAATATTTGTAAATTATTTGTTTTTCCAGACATGTGTTACATGAATTTTTTTTTTTATTTTATTTTTTTTTCAGGAAGAAGGTAATGACATGAGTATGCATTTATGTAAGTATACCTGAGCTGCACAGTTTTGGAAGTCTGTCTTTATGTCGCAACCAAGTGTAGGTACTGTAGTCACCAGCTGAGAAGAAAATGATGCAATGGGGAACAGCTGGTGTTACAACTGATCACATTGAAACCAAGGCCAATGAAGAAAAACACATGGTAAATACATTAGCCAGATATGTTAGGGTTAAAGTTCATTCTTCACCTGTCTTGAAAGCCTTTGGGATAAATACTGAAGTCCAATTAAAACAAAATCAGACTGGAACAACTCAGTTTTGTCATAAATATGGGGATGAATTTGCTATCTTTCCACTGCAGAATGAAAACCAGTTTCTGCTATATAATTAGATATGATATCTTCTGAATAGCTCTGCATGTTTTTGATTCACCCCTTACCTCCCCCATTCCCTGGATTTCAAGCAAAGAAAACATGGGGAAGCTGTCAAAAAACACATTTGTTCTTGGAAGTAGCACTCCAGTCTACACAAACACCTGCAGCTCAGCTCTGAATCTCATTCATGCGCTTAGTAAATGACTTCTCTAGCACTTGCGTAGTGAGGTACGTTGTTCTGACAAAGAAGCAAAATAAGGGAACTGCACTGACCATAGAAGTAAATGTATAATCAGAAGCTCTGAAGTAAAATCCTTCAACATTGATTAGTACCAGCTGAAGAAAAGTAAATGTTTATCTGGCATTCTTAAAAAGCTGTTGTTTGCCTCCCTTTAGCTTTTTAGGCCCTGAGAAAGATGTGATTTCTCCTGAGAAAAGCCTCCAGGAGAAAGTAGAAGAAAACCATTATTTTAGCCTGTGTTATATAATTTTAGATAAGGTGCAGTAAGAGTTGGGGCCTGCACTTCTGATTTCAAAAAAGACAGGTTCATGTATGGGCAGTCACCTGCTAGTTTAATACCTGACCCCACAGAATATAATGTTCATTATAACCATAGCTTCAAAGCAGGGACTTATTCCATTAAACAAGTCACCCTCTCTTTTTTTCTTGAAAATGTATTGATAAACTTTTTTTTTTTTTTTTTTTTAATGTAATAATTCTCTTCCTTAGAAAGTTGCATAAACCCAGCTGCACTGGCTTTAGCTCAGGGGATTAATTAGTTCCAATAGAGGCAGTTGAAAGTTTTCTGAAGTTTGTCTTAGATAAGTATTCAAAAGACTGATGCTTATTCAAAAGTTGTTCGAACTATGTGAACCTGTTTGGCACAGAAATACTGAAAGATTAAGCTTGAGAGCCTCTCACTGTATTCTAGAATGACTGCCCTTCTTGTAGTGAGAGATGCCTGATTGTTACAAACACAGAGTTAGAGAATATTTGTTCCCATTCCAGCATACAATTTGTTTGTAATTCTCTCCCTTGGCTATATTCCCACAGAGAATTTTTTTTTTTCATGTCACTGTTTGGGAAATGTCAGTTCTTCACTTGTACCTGTAGCTGAAAAAGGATCCTTAAGCACAAATTAATTTGCTTAGGAACTTTCAACAGTCCAGTCAGAGACCAAAATGGAGACAACAGAACCCTTTCTCTAAACAATGAATGCTGAACAGGGAAAAAAATTAATGAAAATCCAAATAATACAAGCAAGACCACCAACATTTGGATTACTATTGCTAAATACACATGCAGGAACTGAGCTTGCTGCAACAGATTTTTGACCAAAAATTTTAAATATGCCACATAATTTTTCTTATATTTTTGCCATGTTCAGACTTACTCTAGCTCTTCTCTGAATCTGAGAGTGTGAAGGGTTACTGGTAATGGATGTTTGAAGGGTGACTGCCACTAAATTTCTTCAAGAAAGACGCATCATAGTATTGGTAAAAAATCCCCAACTGCCGACTCTGGTGATCAATCCCTGATTTGGCCACAGGTGGATGGTCCATTCTCACTTAACCCGGAAAAGAGACATATGCATTAATTGTATGTGTTTGATATATAGCATTTAGATCATGTTGCAGATACGCATTCTTTGCTCTTATACTTTAAGTTTTCAAAGTAAATTCATGTTTTGAAAACTGATTATCTCTTCCAGTTTTACTGTGTCAGGAAAAGCCTTCTCAGATGTTACCATATCAAATCCTTAGAGAAGCACCAGGGAAAAATGTTGAGCCACTGCTTGTCAACTTTAATTGCACCAGCACAGGAAGACAGGGACCAGATGTAAAGTTTCTTTACAGCACCTCAAAAGTAAAATAAGCCATTGACCATGGTGAAAATACTCAAATTTTCAAATACATCATAAATTTGGAGCACTTGATGGGCCAGTTGTTGGAGTCTTGCAGAAACCTTGTATTGTGTTGCTGTTGATAAAGAAAGAAGGTAGTGCTACCAGTTTTCAAAAGACCAGCTCCTTAGTGGGCCAGATGTACTGTTGTCATGGAGGATACAGTACTACCTGCTTAAGGATGGTGCCACCATGACAAGGATGGTGCCACCATGAGACTCTGCTTGTTTGCAGGAGGACTAAGGAAACCACTGTCACGCTGAATCCCAACCCCTTTTAGGACCAGTCCTGGGGTGATACATACAGACCCCAACCTGAGACAGTGGCTAAACATGTAAGGTGCAGGTAGGACAGACAAAAGACAAATACATGGGCTGTGTAAGATACAATCAACACTTCCTGATAAGTAAGTGTTTCTTACAGATCACGCCCTTTTTAAGGTGCAATTACACCCTCAATTTATTTGCAGAGAAGAGGATGAGCATGGTTTGTAAATCAGAACCTGCTGCTTCTCCCAAGCCATGCATCATTGCCCTGGGGGACTGTTACAGGAACCAAGCTCTGAGCCAGTCAGTCCTGCTGTCTAGCCACAAAAGCTTTTTAATACAAGCACTGCTGAACACTGCTCCTGAGCATGGCAGATGTCGTCAATCAGTTATTGACTACTGTGTTTGTCTCATGGGATGACCAGTACTTTTGGTTGGCAGTAGATATCTAGGCTATGAAGTAATGCTGCTTAGAAGAAGCGTATAGACATGGAGATAGGTACTGTCTCACGGGAGTTTATTAATTCTTTTGCAGCACTGTCAGAGACGGCAGACATGAAATCGTCAGTAGGACCAAGCTCTGGGAGATTTGGTTATGATTAATCTTTCATGGGGGATGATTATCTTCCTGTAGCTCCTTTACTCCCATGTAGTTTTGATAAAACCTTCATAGACATGTTATAGTGTTCCCCAACAAACTGATAGGCTCTTTCCAGACTTAATACCTTTAAGCAAAATACCAGGTACCTTATCCAGTTTCCACTCAAACTTCCTTTGGAGCCAAGAGTTTGTCTGAATGAGAACAAAGAATCTGAGTATCTTGTTCTACTTATCCGGGGGCTGTCACCACCGGCATATGTGAGTGACCGTAATGCCACTGATGGCAGACAGCTTAAGTTCAAAACCCTTCTCCCCTTCCAATTCAGTTGCTTTTCCCATTAGCCCCTGCTCTCATTAACATACTGAGCTTTGTATTGCAAGGACATTGTGCAAACAGTGGAAGAACAAACACGGGTTGTGCTGGTGGCAGGTGCGGTGATTTTTGCAGCACCCAGTTTACACCAGCAGCCCTCAGGGAGACATCACTTGGTGCTCATTCAGCATTGCTCATTAGTACCAAATCAGATTCCTGTGTCCTCTGTGTCTTACATGTATTTTGGTAGCTCCTGAAGGTCCCAGCTGGGGTCCAGGCCCTGCTGTGTTGCAGTGAGGCACACAGCCCCAGTCTTTTTACTCCAGATATTACTCAAATTTGTAGTTACTATCCATGTTTCCACTCACTATTTTTTTCAGTGTCTGAGTCACTTAGTGCCTTTGCCTTGTGTTGAAGTAGTTCTAATGATATAAACCTTTGTCTGATGGAAACTATCACCACTCCACAAAAGGTATACTTCTGTAAATTTTTACAGGGAATGAAAGCCTTGTAATTAAGGTACAGCTATATTTCCATGCAAAGGTTTGTGAAGAAATTAAAGATGTCTGACTTACTCCAGTTTCATCTTGTTTCTAAAAGTAAGTTACTCACTTGCAGCAACTGAAGTAGTATCACAGGATTTAGATAACCAAGAGGAGATTTATGATAACAAATGTTGAAAGCAATGTATTTCCAGGGAATATTTCTGTAACCTATGAATGCATCTTGTAGTTTAAATAATGGGCTTGCTGATGAAATGGAAGCCTGCTTTAGGCAACTTGTGAGTGGACAATAGCATTAGATCAAACAGATCAATAATTTGCCCAGCCACTGCAGGAAATTATTAGAGACACAGGAAAGGGACAATATTATATTTTCAGATGGTTATATTTGTGTTAGTCGTTAGACGATTATACTACTATTATGCTTTTTTATACTACTATTATACAGTTATACCACTATACCACTATTGTACTTTGACAAGAACAGAGTGTGCTCTTCTGGCTCCAGCTACCCACTGAGGCAATCATAATCCTGAGTACTTTGTGAAATCAGCTGACCATGGAAGCAGAATCAGTGCAGACTCTCTTGCTCCAAATACAAGCTGTCCCTTTAATATGCTTACTGATGCAAATTCACAGGTTACATGCAGCCCATGTATATGTGTCCCACAAAAACAGTGAAAGCATTGAGAGTAAACTGTAAGGTCATTGGTACAAACGCAGCTATGAAGGTCTTGTAGCTCTACATTATGATACATTATGATAGTTTGTTTAAAAAAACCCTATTAAATGAGGAACCATTCATTAGAATGCCTAATGCTGATATTAGGAATAAAAAGCAGAGGATATTTGTTTGACCCAGCTTTTCCCAGTTACCACTTTGCTCTACTACAGTCAATCTCACCTCCCTAAAATCTACTCCTTTTTATGTTTTAGTTGTCATTTTTTAATTAGTGTAGAAGTGCACAGCTATCGTCACAGTGCTGTATAGACATCTTGTTTTAAGTATTGAATACAACACGAAACCTCTTTCTGCCAGAAGTACCAGAGAAAAGATAAGTGAATTGCCTCACAGGTTAAACACTGTGCAATATTTATGCAGCAGCCCCTTCTGTGTCTTGCCACATGCACTGCACGTTGTGCAAGAAATGGTAAAGAGGGAAGAAGAAAACAATAAAGCCAAATGTATGTAGTATGAAGTATCAAAATTAGGGGTAGCATTAAGGGGGAAAAACTAAAAAGAAAGGGAAAGGAAAAAAGTGTGTTTGAACATTGAGCAAACACTTTGCCCATCTCCATAATCAAATTTTCCTTCTGCTGGGATCCATCCACAAGTTAGGAGGAACTTCTGAGTTAGGCTAACTTCTCAAGTCAGGAGAGGTAACAGTATGTTCTCAGCGTGCCACATCCTTTTCTGCCTTTTGCCTCTTTAGCAACCAAATCTGTTAAGAGCACACCGCTTAGGAGACCTTTTAACATTTTAACGTATCCACTGCCTTTCATACAGATATTTCCCATGCTGAAACCATGCCACAGAGATTTGTGAGAAATCTCCATCTGTCATATGACATGCTGAATGCTATGAGGTAGCTAAACCCCTTATTCGGTCTGACTTGCCAGTGAGATGACTCTGCAGACAAGATGTGAAACTGTGTGGGCTGGATTTATTGTGCAGGCATATTTCCACTGAAAGGCAATTGCCTTTAGATGAATACAGGTCCATGGGATGGCAGAAAATCTGTTCCTCCTTGAATCTTTGTTTTTGCACTGTCGGTGATCTAGCTTTGCACTGGGCGGTCTGGTAGCAGATGGCTTTTTCCCCTCAGGGAAACATTTTACAACATGAACTGAAAGAGTTAAAAGTAGTGAGCCAGATTTCCCTGGATAGGAACAATTTTTTCATTCAGGAGAAAACTGTCTCTGAATACTCGCTTGCCCATCAGCTGGTAAAAGATGACACTGAGCCAGGTAAAGGACTTTGGAGTGCTACTACTAGTAATCAGTAGTCACATAATCTCCCAAATATGAAGTGAGACACAGCTAACCTGTATCTTTGTCAGGTGGGTAAGATGTTATCTTTGAAAGGTGGTACCAAGCAGATGTTAACAGGGATCTGTCAGATGATTTAGTCTCTGAAAAATCACAACACTGACACAATTTAAACCAGATTTTTGCTTGCCTAACTACAGGTAGACAGGTTTGAAAATGTTGGCCTGGATACTGTCAGGTTCTGCATGTTAGAGACTAAGGGAGATATAAAACCCACTCAAGATCTGCTGATATCACGCAGATGATTACCAGAAAATCCAAGTAAAAATATAGCCTGTATCACACATTTTAATATGTCTTATTCTTTCCTTCTCCAGCTCAGTGGTTGTCTCACACAAATGCCAAGAACTGAAGTACAGTATGTACTGTACCTGTAGTTTATGCATCTATTATTTGTTCAGATTTTTTCCAGGAGTAGATCATTTTGGGCAGGAATTGCTTGCCAACTAGGAAAGGAGAGAAGGAAAAACAAAATAATGTCCCTTAGGGTGGGTGGTACTAGTAAGCAGAACATTATTTGTCTGTGCAGGCAGCAGGATCTGGGTTTGTTGGTGTCACTCACATCTTCTCTGAGCATGGCAATAGAGGAGAACTATTACGGGAGCCACAAATCCAGCATGCAATTAGGGTTAGGTAAAGGGATTGAGTAATCCTGCAATGGTTGCTGTTATATAACTTTTAAGACTGTGACCAGGAAACAGAGATGTAACTTAATACTACAGCAGCAATTCTTAACACTGTGACTGCCAAGGGTCAATTGCTATTCCCACTAAAAACCTTGTTTTGCAGCTAATTTAGAACCCAGACACTTTAATTCACAGCAGACTAAATCTTGGCGTATAAGCTATTTTTTTTTTCCACTTTGAAAGCTTAAATTAATTACATAACAATAAAAATAGAATATAACTACTGTTATCATTAATTTAGACCCAAACCATTCAAAACAGTGAAAGGAACTTGATGACTTGTATTTTCTTCACTTAACACATGTTCAATTTGTATTTCAAAGCATACATTAAGCCAGTCACTGTACTGGAAGATTTTTCCTTTGCAGTCTGTCTTCTTAATTCTGCTTAATATATATTTAATTTATATCCTATTAATTTATATTTAATCTGATACATTAGTTCTGATTCTCAATAACTAATAATGGAACATTTGAAAGAAACACTAAATTATTTTGTTTTATAAAACTGATTCTTTTCTTTCTTGTTCTAAGAGTATTTTTCATCCAGGTTATTTTGTTAGTGGGGTTAACCATTAGTTTGAAGCAATATTTTTTCATTTTTTAAGTGTCATCTACCTAGCCATTTTTGCTATAGTCCCACTCAATTGTAAAAATTCTAAGTACATGGAAAGACTTAATTTGAGCCCCAACTGAATTTATGTTTATGATACACTCTTGTTCTAATTTACTCTATTACTTTGTTGTTTACCTCTATGACATCTAGTCAACAGTAAAAATAGGAACTTTTATGAACTTGGCAATCTTGTGTGAAGCAAAAAACCCTCCCGATACACAACAGAATTGATGATTAACCATGATGATTAATCATGATTAACATGACAGAACCATATAGATTAGATAATGACTTAATTCAGACAGATTGTACCCGGCCTATGGTTCTGAGCAAAGCTACACGGTGGCAGGGGAGGTCTATGAGGTGCTGTGCTCCACAGCTCATCCCCAAAGGAAGTCTATAATGTTCTGTTGAAGTGCTAAGGCTTCGACCACAGGCCCAAGCCAGAGTTGACCTATAGATGAATCCTGTATACTTTATAACTGATAACCATTGTGCTAGTAGGTATTGTACTAGGTTATGTACTAGGTTATTGTACTAGGTTATAACCACTTATGCTGATGTAAAAAGTGCTAAAGTGTTAAAGCCTGAACAACAGGCCCCAAGCCAAAGCTGCTAACTTAGTATGTAGTCATTATCAAAATATGTATGCTCATTAATGAAAGATGTAGCTTAGATATCATAAAATATGTCTAGCATTCTGAATATATCTTTATCCTTCTTTGTGTAGGGGGCAAGTTGACAAGGCCATGGAGCTAGATGTCTGGCCTTGTGACCAGATGTGTGGCCTTGTTCTGGAAAGAACATAAATTAATTGGGTAAGCAGGGAAACTCCCTTGGCTTCCTCCTTGAGCCCTGGCCAGGCTCTGGGGGAATTTAACTGGAGAGTGAAGCCAGATGTTTACCGCACCATAGTCAGGTGGATTTGTATATTCAATACTATATAAACTCGGACCCGCTCACAGCGACTTTGGATGCACCGCGTAGGATTTCCCACTTGCCAGGACAGGCTCTCCAAACCCTCGCTGTAACCGGGGCTGCCCAGCCACTGCGGGTCTGGGTGATGGTAAACAAAGTGGTGATGGATCTTTCTTAATCACTTCTCTCTCTCTCTCTTGTATTAATGATTTGATGCATTACCCTGTATTTTGCTGTTTGCTTTAAGTGCACTATTCTGTCTTTTCTTACTGTATGTTTTCTCTATTACTCTGTCACATTATTTAGTTATCCCCAGTAAAGTACACCTACTCCTTTCACTCTGGTGTCCAAGTTTAATTGGTATCCTTAATCAGCAAAACATCTATGGGCACACAACACATACCTCATGATAACTGATCTACCACAGCGTAACACCATGGGAGCTGGAAACCAAAGTTTTAGTCTATCTCTAGCCTCACTGCACCATCAGGTATAGTCAAAGCATAGGCTAAGGGATGCTTTATGCTCTTTTCTCAAAATAGCCACAAACTTGGACACAGAAAATAAAGACAAAAGGACATGGATCTTAATCCTATTTTTTTTCCTAATTTATGGAACTGCATGGAAAACACTTGGAAAACATGGAAATACAAAAATTCATCAATCTACCACAAAGAAGTTAGACTTTTCTCTCCTTTCTCAGATAGCCTTATTAGGTTCAGCAGTACTTTTTTCAGAAAACATTGGGAGTAGGACCATAGTCTCTCTATGGCAGCAGTTCCAAGTAGGAGTTGCAAATTAGAGATCATAATTCTATGTGCAATGTTTCAGCTGAATTGGAATGGCTAATTTTATTAGCTTTAACTCTTGCCCTTGAGAATTATTAAAAACAAAATGAGCTTTGTAAACATGACTACTGAACACCACAGTATGCAGGGGGAAATTTTGTGATGCTGGAGGGTTATCCCAAATCAGATTATGGAGGTTTCATGTTTATATGAGTTGCATAAATTTATAACCGTTATCTTCACAAAAAACATGTAAAGGTTTATTTATGAGGTAATTTTGCTTCCAAATGTATTTCTGCAAGTGTTGTATTATATCCCTCCATGCCTTTGTAAAATGTTTTATTAATCAGATCTTTCTTACTGTAATTATCTAACTGCTGTGCATGCTTACACTTAGTGTTCTGTGAATTTACAGAAAAAGGAAAACCAAACATTTATAATATCAGACACAGACTTTGAGTGCTAGGTGGCAAATAGCAAGGGGAGAAGTGAAGAAAATTGGTCAAAACCTGTTGTAATCATTTGGCCCCGGGACATATTTAATTTGTTTTTTGTTGCTATTCTATTGTATTATAACATTATTGGAGTTGACTTCATCAGTCAATTGTCACTAAGAAACTGCGTATTTTATTTAGCATTATGTGTTTCAGACCTGACAGAGAGTCAATGTTTATCAGGGACATTACATTTAATATTTTTGTTTTCTACATAGCCTAATCCACACTCTAAAACTGAGAACTTAGACAGTGGTCCCCTCAGTCTACCTCTATCTTTAACAGCGTGTATCGATTCAAACTGCTGGTGGTCAAAAGGAAGACAGAACTAGACTCTTGTTAACTTATTCTTAATTGTCATCATTTTGCAGTTATTGGACTACCATGACCAAATTCAAGTTTTGGTGGTGATTTTGGTGCTATTCTGGGACATTCAGTCTAAGAAAAAAAGAATTTGTATGTGCTTTTAATACACATTGTTAAGAAAAATATTTGAAGCTATTCCATCCATTTCATGACTTTTATGAGGTGCATTCTATTTCTTTGCTCAGCCACATGAATAGTAACGGTACTTTCTTTAAAATCTACCACAATTTTTAAATTATTTATTTTTTAGGGGTAGCAAAATCTTTTTAGAAATAGCAAGAATCTAAATTCAATAGCACTCTGATTTTCTTTTGTCTTGGTTTTCATTAGCTGTTCCATTTCTTGGTTTTAAGATGGATCAAAAATTCCAGAAAAGGTCAAGACAGAACCTAATCCTGAGATTTCCAAGTGACCAGATGGAAGAACTAGAAATCTCACCAAAATGCCTGTCCATTGCCCAATCAGTTTTGCAGACTAGTTCTTGCCAATCCCTACCCAAACCCAGCTGAAATTCCATCTGAAGTCTTTGAAGTCTTTCTGAAAAAGTAATCAAAAAGAGTGACTTGTTAATCACTCATTAACTCATAAGTGACTACTTGAAGCCTTATATTGTCACCTGGTTGAACAGTCAATAAGGCTGTTTCCATTTTTCCTTGACGTTAGTGTTTTGACATTTGGGATTCTCAGAACCCGACATCAGGATCTAAATATAAATAACTGCTTTTTTTTTTCTCCTGGCAAAAGAGTCATGTATTTTTTCCATAATTATCTTCACAATGTTTAGACTTAAAACACTCTGAGTTCAGCAACTGTAGGTCAAAGCTATCTTTGATTGTGCAATGGTAGAACAGCGAGGACTTTTAGGAGATGGACACGACACAGAAGCAGGGGAAGCAAAACCAGTACAGAGTTGCCCTGATCCAACCCTTTCAGTTATGGTTTCATTCAGTGATAAGCTGCCCAAAGAAGAGAGAAAGACATTGTTATGGAGAGCCATAAGTTTTAAGACCCCTTTTTTTGGCTTTGATTTTAATAGATGTTACCTGATATCACTCAAATGTAATAGATGTTATCTCAAATATAAGAGGCAACGGCAGAAAAAGAGGGTATAAGGCTGAGTCATCAGGCAAACATGCCAGCCTTCCTCTCCGATCAGAAGAATTCCTCTGAGGTCAGCCACATAAATACTCCATCTGTATCAACAGCCCAAGAGAGAGCCAGGAGCACATGGAAAGGGCACAGGAAGGACCTGCAAATTGAAAATGGCTCCTTTTGAGACCTGTCAATACCTTCTCATACAAAGCACCACATCAGTTCTAGGGAAGACAAAAACATAGAAAGGAGTCCACAACTGAGGACAGCAGTTGTTAGAGACAGCATCTTTTTTTATGAAACAGTGAAGAGAGCACGAATGCTGAGCAGATGTGATGGTGGTTTTGCAAATATGGAAGTTATAGAAGAAGCATGTGGGCTCTTATATTTAGCCTTTTTTATAATATGAGAAAGATGGTGAGCCAATGAAATCGAAAGGCAGCAGATGTGAAACAAATGGAAATATTCTCAGAGGTCCTGATTAACTTGAGGAACTCGCTGACACTGGACGTCACTGAGGTCAACAGCTTAAACGCAGGAAAATTCAGAAAAAAGTGAAAACCCTGGTAGCTACTCTCATGTGTAGCTCCAGGGACTCCCTATTCTGCAGAGTGCATCTATTCCGCTTAGTATCTGAACAGCAAATTGATTAAGATGTTCCTCTTAATATAAGTAAGCAAGATCGTGTTTGCAGAATGGGATTTTCAAGTAGGATCAAAAACACACTTTAAAAATTGTGCTAAAAATGGCAAAATTATCTGTGATTACTGTTTTCAGCACTTCACTATCAAACAACTCATTGGAGACTGCTGTTGGAAATTTTATTCTGATTTCCTAGGGCAACCCTTTTCTTCCTATGCTATTGGATTTCAGGTGGAGAAGTGTTTCTGTTGCCCCTTGCGTGAGTCTAGATTATCAGGCTGGCTAACTGCACAGACATTTACTAAAATATTAAGAAAAACAAGAGCTGAAATCTATGTTTAATCTTCCATCTGTCTGCAGATTGAAGAATAAAGTAAAAATTTAAATGAGCTCACCAAAAATAATGAAGTCTGGCTGAAAACCATCTGGGCAAGAACAGAGTTTAAAATCTGGAGTTACTCTGAGTACTGAATCTGATTCCAGTAAAACTTCAGTACAATTCCAGCAAAAATCCAATTTCCCTGATGTTGTTTTCTCTGGGAACTACTTTTTAAAACCTGTTATACTGACGCCAGCCCTTCCAGAAAATGGTTTGAAGTGGATATAAATAAGGATAAGATTTTGACCACCATTTTCCCTTTAAAATGTCCTGATAATTGGTGCAGGCTTTATGAACACAAGAAACAGTTGACGGTCCCCCAAGTGTTTTTGTTTATCCAAAAGCTCATATCAAAGGAAATGAAAACAAGAACTAGTGTCTAAAACCTAATATAAATAACACCCAGCTGCAAAACAGAACAACAGGGGGTTGTGTTTCAGTCAAATCTGGGCCTCCAGATCACAATGAAGAGTCACTGCCCTAAGATTAGGCACATGTTTCTTTGAGACACTGTTTACTGCTGAAACTTCCCAATGGAGGCTCTTGCTCCGTGAGAAGGATATTTACTAGTTTGTTGCAAAAGGAGCAGATAGCAGAGATCCATCCAAAGGAGATAATACTGAATGATGATAGAACCAAGGCAGAAGGAGTACAGGTGCTGACTTACCTGTTTGTCATCAGTCTGAATTAAAGGATATATATGACCAAAGAGGTGAGTTCTGTGTAGTTTATCTGGATTTATGTATGAGAATAACTTGACTAGTACAAAGCTCAATGTTAAATCCACAGTGTGCCAAAAATATTCGGATGTATCAGCGGTACTTAAAAACATACTGCATGTAAAACCCCATATTTACTTATGCAGAGGAGAAAGTTCTTTGTAAAGCAAGTTGATGCGACAGATACTTCTGTCAAGTGGATCCCTTAGCTAATATTGAGCAATGAATTAGTCTCAAGAAAGTCCCATTAACATGATAAAGAACTCATTTTTGATGTCCACAGTACATGAAACTACAAGGAAGCACCCTCCAATAACTGCAAATCAGTATATTTTTCAGTAGAGATTATAGGGTGAAATGTTCCAGTAAACTGTGAAAATATTAGCAGATACAAAAGTGTATTAAACAGGAAAGAAAGAAGAGAAGGGAAAAGTCTTTTTTTAATGTTATGATCTCATAGCCAAGGGAGCAGTGTAGTAAGTCTTTCAGTAATAACAATCAATGAAATGTTTGTGAAAAACCATTTGACATGTTGTAGGTCAAATGACAAAACCAACACAGAGTGCAGGAAAAGGAATGGCTGACCTGTGACAATAGAAGAATGTTATTACAGTTTGTAAAGAAAAAGCAAATAAGGGGTGGAATAAATTAGCCACACTGGAAGGGAAGAAAACCCTATACAGCAAATGACCTTGAAATATGGAATTACTGTGACTGTCACCGAGTTGAAGAAAACATGTCATGGAGTAGTTGCACGGCCAGTGCAACAGTGGGAGTTGACCTTCTGAAAGCACAGGCAGATATGAGCTGACTAGAGAATTCATTTTATTCCAAAAGAAATGAATCCCTAGTACAACATAGAAGACTACAAAAATGAAGACTTTTTGATAAATCAGTGCATGTTGTTGGTAGATTAGACCATATGCTCACACGAAGGAAAAACATTGCCCAGAACTCTTTAAATCACTACTATTACATCAGCCCCAAATAATAAAAATAGCAGAGAACTTTTTACAGATAAAGTCATTCTTAATTAAGCAGAAGAAAATGAATTGCACAAAAACATTACTGCAACAGAAAACAGGCTTTTATTACACACACACACACACACACACACACCCCCCAAGTCTTGGATGTTAGCAGGGGTTTAGTGAATGCAATCATAGAACAAAAATGCAAGTAATATATTTGCCAGGGAGTATCCCATTGATGTTGCTCCCACATTTGGAGATGGCCTTGGAACAAGAGCTGGAAAATTGAAAATAAATAAATAAAAATAATTATTAAAAAGGAAATGTATGAAATGTATTGAAGAAACTCAGGTCATCACAAAATGGTCATGAAACATGAGAAAGTGAGGGTTGGTATTGACACATATACTTCAACATTTTAGAGAAAGAGGCAGTGATGTGACAAAAAATCAAATGATGCTACATTTGACTACAATAGAGAGAGATTTTTCAACTCGATTTTTGGTACATTTTCCACAGAGAAGTGAAACTCAGCATCATTAAAAGGAAGATCTACAGAGACTGTATTATTGTCTTTGGGAAAGATGGGAAAGACCACAAGAGCTGACAAGTTTTTTGAGCTATACTGATGAATATTATGGGCTCTGGATTACACAATTTGGAATGAAAACAGTCCAACAACGGGCCATTTTCCAAAAAGTTAGTTTTCACATCCATTTGATATTTCTTTTTCATAAACTAGCCAATAACATTTAAAATATTATTTACATTTTTCTTTAACCATTTTAATAATTTTTAGAATATTATTTTTTGAAAGTGTAGTTTCCATCTTGGCAAAACAATTTTGGCTGGAAAAAAGTAAAAGAATTTTGGAGATAATTTCAGGAGCTATGTAGACAAGTATTTCATACAATGTTACAGGGAAGTAAAATGGGTCTTTTAATCAGTAGGAAATTGGGAACAACTTTAAAACTGCTGTTTTCCATTAAATATTCAAGAAGCTCTAACAGACAAACAAGAGGTGCATTCTGTTCCCAAAATACTACTCTGTTCCCAAAGTTTCAATAAGTCAAATCATCATTCTCTGATTACTCCTTCTCCCACTTCTATCTTCATTCTCAATATGGATCATATGGTCTGAGACAGGATTTGATTCTTATGAAGGTATATGACATCTGTCACAGAAAACCACCAATATTAAGAGTAATCTAAAACCGCCAGAGCAATAAAGAGGGATAAAAGCACCTTTTAATGTGTGCTTCTTCCATATACTAAATGCCAAATGTTCAACGACAAACATTAAAATAATATATTTCCATTGGCTGGCATTATATTACAGTTGTCCTCATGACAAATTTCTGAAATCTCTGTAGAATATATACAAAACAGCCAGTGCCTTAGTAAATAACTAAACACTTTCACATGTGAAAAGCATATGATTTTTCTCACAACTGACATTGCAGAAGAATAACACCAGACACCTAGCCATGAAGTGGAATTTCTTCAGGATTTATCAAGGCAACTGGAAAGAAGTAGCTTTTAGTTTAGGACATCAGAGTGGGCAGAAAGATGAGATCACAGGAGAAAACAGACATTTCACTGCATTTTCTGCAGGGCATGTGTGCAGAAAGCAATTTGAGGAGGATGAGCTTTTGAATAGCATGAGGCAAGAGCCTGGGTATTGCTCTCTTCATTGATAGTGAGAGAACAGAAAATAGCCAAAAGCAGTTGAAAATACTTCTGTTAATACGCAGCAAACCTTGAGAACTTTTTGTAGTCTACTATTTATCTAAACTGTAATCCCATTTGCTTTGTCATTTTGGCTTCTCTGCCAAGTTTAGCTGAAGCCAGTGCAGAAAAGGCAGGGGAACTCATATCTAGTACCCCTAGCTGTCTGTCTTGAAGATGAAAGAGCAAAAGAGAGCAAAATTCTGTTATCAAGAAAGGCTTTTTTATTTGTAGACTTGTTTGCTTGTTCCACAGGTGCTACTCAGTGTAGCCATGTCTCATCATCAGGAAACAATATTGGAAATTAAAAAAGGACTCCAATTGAAGGAAAATAATATTTTTTCCTTCTCAGTAGGCAATTTTCTCTTGAGGTCAGCCAGGTATGTGGAACTTTGTTTTTCCCACAGTATTGTGATTTCCTTCTCATTGACAGGAAATGTTAACTTTTGTAGTAGGAATACCATTTGCTTTGGAAATTATAGTATAGCTAGTGCCCCGAGTCCAAATCTGGAATAATCCCAGAAATAAAAGGCTGAAAAAAAATTATAGAGAAAAACATATTTGCTACAATTTGGAAGTCTCACCTCATTATTTGTTAATTATGTGTGGTAGTTGTTCCATGTGCAGTAACCTGAGATATAAGTCAAGAGCAAACAGTACTTTTCCAAGAGCAAATAGTACTTTTAAAACCACGCATAGGGACTTAGTTTAGTAATATTGATGGTAGAGGGGCTCTAGAATATTCACTATCTCCATAAACTAATGCATCTTTAAAATACAAGTTCTTCAATTATCAGTAAGTAATCATATTCAAATAAAGGGAACCAAATGCTAGCACTAGATTTATCAAGATTTAATAAAGAACTTGCAGTGTAGAAAGCCGATGCTTTTCCAGAGCCCGACAGCTACCATGTATCCTTGATGTCTGTCTAACCAACACCATTTATAAGAAAAACCTTTTAGTGGGAATGTGTCAAGAAACTTTCTCAGGTGTCCAGCCATGCAATGCTCTTGAAAGATCTTTTCTGACAGTCTGGAAACACAAACAGGAAAGTATTTATGAGAGAATGGAGTATCTGCTGCTTTGGGTTTTTTTATATTCTCTTTACTTCACATGTCCAGTTTCCAGTGTGTGAAGCCAGCAGCAGACAATAGAGGAGCTACTGTACAGAAACACAAAGGAAAGATCCCAGGTGCTAAAGTGAGCATAATGGAAACCAGAAACTTTCACGTTCACAGATGTGGTACTTTTCCTAGCAGCGATGGCATCTCCACCAGTGCAAACACATCAGTTCAAAAACAAGGCTTATCTTTAGGTTGCTGCACCTGGTGATCATGTATTTTCTTCCACACATTATGTTGGTCAGTGCTTTAATTCTGCAGAGTCATTATTTTCATTACACACTGCAGGTTTTTTTGGGGTGGCTAGGCAAGGTGTTATTTAGACACATTATCATACATTTTAGACTGATACATGTTTGACATATTTTTCATTAGTTATTGGAAGATATCAGCAAAGATCAGTAGCTTGGAAGGCACGTTCGTACTGTGAAAATAAAAGAAGATACCCCATGCATGTGAAAACCATGTTCAAAACTGCCTTAGGTTTCTTCACACTATCTTAAGCCCCCTCAGATGCTTTTACCCTTCCTTGGAGGGCCCTCTTGTCCCTTTGTCCTTCCTGTAAGCAAGGTATCTTCTCTCCACAAGTTCCCAGCAGCTGACTTATTTTTTGGCACAATTCCTGCCACTGATTTCACTCATCAACTATTCGGCACTCTGGTTGCAGACATGATGGGCATACCTCAGGTGAATTTAAACTTCTAATGGTTCCTTAAGCACCTGGGGCTTAATCAGTTCCCTATTTGAAGTCCTTAAGAGGACAGGGCAAATTAATGAAACATCTCAAGATGTCCATTGCTCTGATCCTCAGCCTAGAACTGGACAAAACCTGAAATCGAAAGACACTTTTCTGTGCAAGGCAAGCTCACACAAAGCCCTAGGAAGATATTACCACAATCATTGATTTCTTTGGGATATAAGAAAAACTTTTCTCCTGTTTCTGTACAGTTCTCAAAATCCAGGTATATTTATGGGATTTTTTCCTTTCTGTGGGACACTGAGGTCTGCAGACAGAATTTAACATAATGCCTTCAGGTTTTTACTAATGAAAACAAAATACTGAAGCAGCCTTCGCTCCATTTTTCCTCACTCAAAGTTTTCTTAATACTTAAATGCCAAGGTGTTTGAGATGAGGCTATTTTGTTGCTGTTGTTGTCATTAGTTGACTATCACTTTATCTATAACCCCTATCCAATTTGCTTCTGCCCCAACTGTGCTCACCAGTCAGATGCTCACTGTTAGCAGAGTCTTCTCAGCCAACGCAAGCAGAGGTGTGCAGGGTCATGTTTAATAAGCTTGCCCTGGTCTGTTTCTCATTACCCAGGAAAAGGAGTTCAGGATAACTGCTCTGTGATATGTCCCAACAGGAACTGGCTACATCTTTCTGCTTCAGCTCACGATCTTAACTTCACCATGTTAAATATATTATGCTAATATTCATTTGCTGAGGACATGTTAAGTTGCCTTCCAAAGTTTCAAACTACTGCTGTAGTATATAAAGTTCATATTCCCTATGAACTTGTTGTATATAAAGTTCATATTCCCTATACTTCTACTTTTTTATATACTCAGTGCAATTAGCACAAAGAGTGAAAATACATGTCTGGATAGTTCAGAGCAGTTATACCAGAGATTAATTTGGGCCCAATTTCTTCAAGGAAAACTGGTTATCAGCAAAGACTGTGCTCCATGTATGAATTCTTTGATGTTTCACTGAACAGTCTGGCTATATGATCCAGAATGCAATTTTTGTTTAAAGACTAAATCCTATTCTGTTCTATGAAAAAGGTCAGGTTTTTTGCAAAACATTCCTGAAATCTAGAGACATTTGTGAAAAATATGAACAACTTAAGCATTTGTGTAGCAGTCAT
The DNA here is from genome assembly GCF_965140245.1 of Athene noctua. Taxonomy (NCBI): domain Eukaryota; kingdom Metazoa; phylum Chordata; class Aves; order Strigiformes; family Strigidae; genus Athene; species Athene noctua. The sequence goes on along the minus strand of NC_134037.1, from coordinate 63,860,454 downwards.
GCATATGCAATATGTATACACAAAATACCATGCATATATTCTGAGAGAGACAGATTGTACTTTCTACTTTAAAATAATCTCTTGACACTTTTGGCATGCCAGAATGTTAAAAAGTATTTTTATTTTCTGATGAGCAAGGGAAAGTAGTAAATGGATGTAATGCCCTTCTCCTAACTGTTGTTCCAATTTATTTTGTGCACAAAGTAGAAAGAAACCTGTTTTCAGAAAATGATAACAGCTTTGGAATAGAGTTCAGCTGCAAGTCATGCTTACCGGCTGAAAAGAGTTTTCATTCCATTTGGTACAACAATAATAGTCAAAGTTAGGGAACCATTTTTCTCCCTCCTAAATATGTCGTAGCACCAGCATGATTTTAACAAGACAGCTCTTCGTTTTTATTTCTTTCACTCATTCCTTGGGTTTGTTGCCAAGAGCAACACAAAGAATGCACCAGGGTGTCATAATAATCCTCCATTAAATCCCTAGTATTTGAATTTTAATGCTATAATTCAACAGCTGACAAAAGCCCATTGAGCAGGTCTAAGGAGAGGAAAAGAGCTGGTCCCATTTTCTCAGGGGGTGATGCTATAGCAACATGGAATGAATTTGGGGTCAGGGAACAAGCTGTCTCCAAGCTTTGTTTGCATTTCCTGGCTAAAAGTAGAATCTGGTGTTATAAATTTTACCAAAATAAGTGGTTATTTGGAGCTGCATGAAGATCGTTCACTCTGTAAAAACCTTTGCCTTGTAAAAAAAGAGTGGAGACAACAAAACCAGCAGCCAGAAAGACAACAAACTAACAGACTATTTTAGAAAGTGCCAGCCTAAGAATTATTTCACAGTCCCTCTTCCTTCTCTGGTTTCCCTACCTTCCAGCACAAACCCTACACCAGAACTTGAAATGATGCAACACACTAAGTCCATTTTAAAGGAATAACACAAAGACAGCAAAGTCAATAATGGTGGAACAGAGACCTCTTATAATCATCAAAGACCTCTGGAAAGTCTGGTATGTCATTTGTTATGCTTAGCTGTCTCCACACTGAAGGCTTTTGTGCTCTGGGGAATGTTGTTCCGTGGAGACAAATGAATACACCTGGAAGACAATTGTCCATTGTTTGAAAGCGGCTCTGCCCTCCCAAAGCCCTCCTCTTTGCTCAGGGACGAAGTCCCAGTGTGTCTGTTTTCAAAGTTGGTTTTAGCGGGGATTAGAGCTCAGAGTGTCTGTAGGTAATACAATATATTGGAAATTTCTATGTTTTTCACTGTACTGTGAGGTAAATTTTAGGGCTGACACATTCTTCTCATTTAAAATTATCAGAGATTCATTAGATAATAGTGATATAATGAGATATAAAAGATTGGAAAGAGAGATATGCAATTCTTTGTGTGGAGATACATATTTTGTCACAGAAGAAAACTATCAAAGTTTTATTGTATTTGAGATCATTGAGCTTCTTTCTCTATTTTTTTCACTTTGAAATCCATTGCTGAGCACCTGCAGGCAGCCAGCTCCCTGGCTGCTTCACTGTGGGAGCCTGCTGCAAGGACCTCTCAGGTCTGGCACTTCTTGTTCAAGCTGTGAGATCAGGGACAGTTCAGCACAGGGAGTACAGGTGTTAAGAGCCTGATGTAAAGTAGGTGAAGTGGTGTTGCCAGGATGGATGAAGGAGGAACTGCTGTGACAGTGAGAAGTGAGATAGAGGGTTTCGAGACCTTTGAGAGGTAAGCGTATAGGAAAGAGCAGGAAGAATAGGAACAGGCAGAGCAGCAGTCCCTCTTGCAGCTGGTATGTGTAACTCCTTGGTCCCACAAGTGTTGTTGGTGGAGTACAAGACACCTGGAGTAGGGGGGAGGCTGCCTTGAACCACAGTGCCTGCACAGCTGCACAGTGATGGGGTGACATTTTCTTTTTCATGCAGATCTCTCTGATGAGGGTTTGGTGCACAGCAAGAGTGTTAAGAAACCTTCCTCCTGCCACCCTCCCTCTCCAGAGCTCAGTAGCTAAGGCTGTCTACAAGAAAAACAGGGCTACATAATGTCTTATGTAAATCCCAACGTTTCTGCCTCCATGCTTCTGGATGGCAGAAGCCACTGAGGAGTGCCTGTGTGACAAACAGTATCTCCCTTATTTTTTTTGTCAACAAATTCGTTAGAACAAATGATTATTTTTCCAAGTCTGCATTTCAAACTTATATAGGCCAAACTTGCATTACAGGTGTTAGATCTAACACACGTGACTGCTACTAGGCTGTCTGCATACTGCTTTTTGAAAGCGGTACATCCATTTCTGATCTGCATAGTGTAAGCATCCATTTCCTGCCCGTTATTGTACTAATATTATTAAGCTGCTCATTCACAGTCCTTTAAAAACAGAACACCTTGTGCCTGCATTTTCTTTCCCATGTCTGTGTTTTCTGTTTCACTTTTGCTGTATCTGAGATTAACAGATTTTATGAAAATTCCATTCTTCACCCTATAAAGAACTGTTTTTCAATAGGAAAGCTGTGAGCACTGGAGCCCTACTCCAAAAGAGTTCAGCTCACTTGACTTCGGGGTCTTTAGAGCAGGAATGATTCCTGTCAGCCTGCTAGATCTAAAAGGGAAGCAGTTCATGTGCAAACAGCTTTCCATCATTATCCTGGGAAGAATCTCACTGGGAGAATAAAGAGTAGCCATAGGAGAAGATTTTTGCAGTAATGGCATGTCATTCCCTTGACCCTCTGCTGAAGTGCTCATTTCTGTTATAGTTCAGGCAAGAAATATGACATTTTATTGTCTGAGATTTCCAGGCAAGCATTCCTGAATGGGGTGCAGTTCTCATTGGGTAATAATCTACCGGACCATCCAAGAGAAACCAAGAAACTTCACTGTCATAACTGTAAAGCCTGGCAAGTTGTAAACTGAGAAGGTCTTTTGTTAGATATTTTCGATTTAATGTCCTTTGTGTGACTGAACTTATTTACATACAGAGCTTATTGGACTTCTGTATTAGCCACACTGATTCTGATTCTTCCAAGCAATGAAGAACAGAGGCAGAGTTTTGGAAGGTTTGCCAAGGTTTTGGAGCACTTTTTCTGTTCTGAAATGGTGGATAAAATGAGTGTCACAGCTTGAATTAGATTGATCCTAGTCTTTTGGTGCTATTATCTCTTGCTCTGAAATTACCCTATCACAGTATAAATGCTGCCACAATGTGACTGAACTAATGGCCTCCTCTGGCAGCAAAGTTTATAGGTATGCACGAATTACACTATCTGAGATTTGCTCCGAGGCAATCCTTCACTGAACAGCATTTCACTGTTTAAGTTCAGATGCTGGTCTGCTAGTCTTGGTGCACATCGAGGTGCTTGGAGGAGCAGCATGCTCAGGCCTCCAGCATGCCAAACACATATGGAAAATGCCAGCAATCAACCCTTAGAAAAATGGTGCTTGAAGACTTCCTTATCTTACAGAACTGCTGTTGACAGTAGGCCTTAGAATCAGCAAAATAAATGGCCTCAGTATGTTGGAGAAGGAGAGTTGAAACTGAAACAGAATGAACCAAGACAAATCAACACTGAAAACAGGGCTCACTGCGTTTATGATACTGGGTATGTCTATGCTGGTTTTGCACACTCTGATGAGGATTTGTTATGGCCAGACATGCATCAACCTCTGTCTAAAGGCACCTGATTTCAACAGTACAATAGACTGGTGCTGAGCCATAGCTGCAGAGCTGAGGTCTGAAACCGCAGTAACTGTATGTCAATTGCCTCCACTGCCAGTGTGTGTAGGGAACAAATATATTTCATGCTAAAGATAAGTCTGGTCCTCAATGTCTAAGTCCCTTTCCCATCCCCTGTTAGTTTGGTGTAAATCCTGTGTATTAGTTCTGTTTTAGATCTGCTTAATTGTGTTTGACTGACTATCGGACTCCTTTATACTTTTTGAAAGGCATCAAGTGGTGCTCAAGGCAGATTTGGCTAGAGAAATTAAGTGGCCACAGTTGTGAAAATTTTTCTGTGGCTTTGCCCAGGAAATTTTATGAAGTAATTCACAGTGAGGATTTAAAGAAGAAATAAAAGGACCTGTTTAGAACTAATAAAAAAATATGTTGGAGTACCTATTCTTCAATAATATTAATAATTTCAGTGTAATAGTCTCACAGATCAGTATCTCTTGTGCAGGTAGATAAGTATTAATAAGAACATACTAAAAATGGAGAAGTAGAAGACGTAAGACTGTTCCTGGCCTAATGCTCTGTCATATAGAAGGCGAGCATTAGGTCTCAGGGTTACTGTGACTGCAATACTGCTGATTTCTGAAAATGACAATGTCCAAAGTCTGTAACTGTTGTACTAGGACACAAAGGAAAAATTTCTCATTTTTTTTTTGAATATTTTCTTTGAGCTTGCATACAGCTTCAAAAGAAAAAAATTTCATTTCTGATGCATTTCCAAAACTCCTGTCATGAACCCATGATAGTGACCAGGTCTTTGGCTACCCAGCTCTAGGCCTAACTATTCCCAAAGGTGTTCTCATGAAAATAACCGATTACCCTTTTTTGAAAGACCCAATCTCTTTAAGATAAAATAAGTCTTAGGGAAGACAATGGATGGTATACATATAAAGAATCTGATATCCAGAATGAGGTCAGCATTGGAGTTCACAGTCAAGGGGTCTCAGAATCTACCTAAGAGGCTTCCTTCAAGTTTTCCATGGTCCATTACACACAGTTACCGGTGAAAAGAATCCTCTTGCTAACAAATGCAAACCAGAATCAAATCTGTGATCACAAATATATCCTTGTGCTTTCTCCCCTTTATTTCCTGTTTCCATGACAAGCTGACTTACTTTTTTGGGCAGACAAGTGTGAAAATCTAGCAGGGAATCAGAAAGAGACATCCTTCACACTGAAGGTGCTGCTGAAGCATGTGGATGTTCCTAAAGAAAGAATATTCTCCTTGTAAATTCACGTAAGAGAGTCTCTATGCCCTGACACTCCCCAGATTGCCATGAAAAAATCTGACCTGGTCTTACTAATGGAGATCAGAAGGTATCAATAATACCTACAGGAAGGGTAATCAGGGACTGGGACAGATTATCTGGGAAGTTTTAGAGACCTCCATTAGTGGAGGCCTTACAGAACACAGCACTCAAGCATCTGCTAGGTGGGACCTAGGCATACTGGATCCTCCTTTGAGGAGTGGTTCTGGACCAGGTGATTTGTCTTCCTATCCTTCTGTGGTGTTGTGGGTTTTTCAACCTCAGCACTGAATGAGTGTTTATATGGTCTGCATTGTTCAATGACAGGCATATAGCTTAGAATACCTCATGCCTTTATTCAAACAGCAGAGCCTTTCTCTAATAATTTTCTCACAAGAACTACTCTTCCATCTTAACTCAGTTCCTTCTGGTTAAGGCTGGAAACAGCATTACTGTACTTTCAGCATCTTGGTGTTTACATAAATTTTTGCATTTCAGGAATGAATTTGGGACCTCCCTGTAGCCTGTGGATGTGAAACACATAATCATGATCCAGTTCCTAAGCCACCAGAGGCTATTTTTCAGGGGAAATATGTACAGATCCTTCCCAGCTAAAGATGCATGATGATAAAGGAATAGGATGTAAGATATCTCAAAAAGAACAAGAAACATATTAACTTTTTTTTTTTTTTTTTTTTTTTTTCAGTTTGCTTGGAATTTGTTGGTGGCAATTGTGGCCAGTTAAACAGCAAACTCCTGAAGTTACTTATCTGTCAAAGGAAAGGAAAGTTATTTTCCATGAAAGTAACAGATGTGAGTTGCACCCTGGAAACTGAAACTCGGGTCAAATGAGTACTTCTTGAGAGTGAAGAGTACAAAAATTAAATTAAGAACAATTTAAATTACATTTCTGTTTTAACAAAGCTGGTATTTTTTTGCTTTTTCTCAGACCCAATGTATTTGTAGGCTGACAGTAAGTTTCTGTGAGGAAGACATGAAGTTTTTGCAGTATGAAGCTATGAAATATTTTGCTGTGTGTTTGGATGAGCATAAGCAGCCATGTGAATGAAAGCTGATTTGGTTCCCTGTCTGTCTACCAAGAAGGGTAAACATGGTCTCAAGTCACTCCTAACAGTAACTACTTCAGTGTGGGTATAGAAAGTGCTCCCATATTTCTATCTGGAAAATCCTGGACTGGAATATATTTATGCATGCACTACACAGGTGGCTAACACATGCAATCAGAAACATTTTTGGGTGCATCAGGCAAGAGGCAAAGCTTGACTCCTGCGACTATTTTCAGTGACCCCAGGGTGTCTGTAGAGTCAGCTCTGGCCACTGGTCCAAGACTTCTGGACAGACAGCAACCCAACAAGAGCTACTGCTGTTGTCGGGTCTGTCAGCAGGACATACCGTAGACCTTCTGGACAAATGACCATATCCCTTTTTCCTAAGGGAATTACACTTTGGACTGGTTTAAAAGAGGGGTCATGTCACAGAAAGCAGGATAACTAGTTGCCTTAGACAAAGGAAAAAAAAAAAAAGGTAGGTCTGGATTCCTGCTTAGCTGTATGTGTTTCGACTTACACAATAATTAACTGTCACATGACTAAGGGGGAAAAAAATGTCCCTACGTTCACATCACTGCACAAATGTCCAGATAAATCATGTTTCCTTGGTTTTCTTTGGTGTATCGTTTTAGAGATCAATTAACTGTTTTTAAAGAGAACTGGTCAGAATAAATATTCGCATCTGAAATGGTGAGCATCTCTTCATAACTATAGACCTTAAACTAGCAAGGAACAATACAGTATTGTCAGTTGAAAATGACAGTCTTTAACTTCTTCATTTGTAACAGTAGTTCCCATTATCCCCATCTTGTATAGAGGCAGAAAAAGAACTGGGGTCTTGCCCTCCATGTAACCCATGTTAATTTGTAAAGTACTGCAGGAGCATAATAAACATCCTACTTGAGTTCAGTAGTAAAAGTACTTTGCTTTGCTTTATATTGAGAAAGTCATTGTGACAGAATGAACAAGCAAATGAACCTGCCAGAAATCTAGGAGAGAGTGTTGCTGTGATGTTGCAGTCTTTAAAGCCAAGTGATATATTTTCTTTCGGCTTGGTCAGTTCAAATACCAGATTTTAGGAAGTCTTCAGATTTTAGTTTTTCAGCTGCTGTCCAAAGCTCTGCATGTTTATCCTTATATAGAGACAGTTGGACCAATCATCTTCTGAAATGAAATTGTGAAAGGAATAGTCATGCCAAGTCAGATTCCATGGTCTAAGGTTTCTGGTTTGGGGTTTTTTATAAATTATTTTCACACACAAGAAAAGATGAGCCGCACACAAGAGCTGTACTCTGCAGCTGGATCTGCTTCCAAGTCTGAATCTGAAGGTGGGATATGGACTCTGGATATTTTTAGCCACAAAATATGTGAACCACAGAAGTATGTAAACTACACACATATATTTGCCTGTTCTTTTCAAAGAAATTCTCTTCATTGCAGTAAAAAAATATTGCCCACAGAAAGTTGGCAGAGCAGTAGCCCATGTCCCAGCAGATGCCTATGGAATGTTCCTGACTTCTTTGCATGCTAAAATGTACGGCTTTATAAATAGTGTTAAAATATTCAACTCTAGTTTAAAAAAAAAAATAAAAGAAAAAAGATTGAAAACCCACAAATATATTCCCCCAAAAGCACATGTAGTATGGACAATAAACAATGTGCTGACGAAACAGCCATTCCCTAAATGCTTTTCTCATCTGCTGCTTTAAAAACACAGAGTCAGCCCAGTTAGGTCAAACAGGACTATTTGCTAATTAAAGTAATACTTGGGGAGAGTGTGGTTGATGCAGTATGGTGCTTATTCATCACCCATTTCTTATCTAATGACGAGCATAGGTCTAGATTCAGGAAAGCACTTAGATGAACACATAAGCCAGTTTCAAGACAGTGTATAAATACCTACTGTATTTTAGCTAAGTATCTGTGACTGTTTTTTCCTATTAGTTAATTCTAATTACTACTTTGCTTAACATGTAGTTTAAGCTCTTGAATGATTCTTTAAAGCATGATTAGTTTTCCTAGACATGGAGACGTTAAGGAGAATTCAGGCTGTTTGAGCATAGCCCAGAATCACAAACTTTAAGCAGGTACTTCAATGAAATGAAATTTTAAGATATGCTTAAAGTTAATCATGTTCTTATTTATCTTTATGAACAGACAGTTATTGTTTTATGAAAATAATTACACATACAACTAAGAGTTTTTCATTAGTATCTTTCATCTGATAATGTAAAAATTTGTTTTAAAGGTGTGTGAATTAAGCTACTAAATATTCCTCTGAAATGAGTGACTATTAACCCTGAACTCTTAATATTCTTAACAAGGAATACATTAAATTCCCCTTTTCTTTGAGGAATAGTAAAGATTGAATTTGCATTTTCTCAAATGAGTTCTTTGAAAGCAACCTACATTTGCTCTGAACTGGGTTAATCTTCATCATACCACTTGATAGTCTAAATCCTAAATTATACTACTTGTTAAATTAAATGCTTTGCTTCAGTCATATGGTATCTCTGTACCTCAGTGGAATGCCTGCCTGTTGTATGCAATTGTCAGCTGTGAATGCTCATCCTCTTTCCAAGGCTTTTGTTACTCACCTCTTCTTTCCCCCCATTCACCATTTGTGCGTCACCTTTTGTACATATTTACCTATTAAATCTGAGCTGACAAGTCAGCTTCAGAAAGTGTCTCCCTTTTTCCTTCTCTAGCTTCTTTCAGTTTGGCTTTTTTTTTTTTTTTTTTTTTTTTTCCAGACTCTGCATCCTGAATGGCTCAAGGTCAACTCAGGCGTAGTCTAACTAAAACCAATCCTTTTTATCTTACCTCCAAAACCCTTTCCACTCCCATTTTCTATGGCTGCCAAGAACACCATTCCCCTTGTCATCGAAACACACAATCTTTGATTCTTCTTTTGACTTCTCAGACTCTAAGTAAATAGTAGCCGCACATAAATTATTTTGTCCATCTTTGTACAGGGTACAAATATCTTTTCTTGAAATTAAAAATTTTGCATAGTTTTGTCCTGCTTATATTTTGAAAGCATCTTCTTTAGACTTGTGTTTACTTTATTAGCTCATTTTTAAGTAAAATTCCTCATAAAATTGTCTTTTTGTGTCACTTTTAAGAAGACTTTACCACAACAGAAATTGTAATAATGATACCAGTAATAATAGAATCAATGTATAGCAGTTCTAAATCCATCTTCATTATTTCTTTTCTTCCTCCCACATTTCCCTTTATTATTATTATCCTTCACATAATAAATATTTGTAAATAAAGATTGCTGAAGATTCAATGGTCAGGTACGGCGTCTTTCTTTTCGTTTAGCAAAGTTCTGGTAATACGTGTGCATGTGAAAATACAAACAATATATGAAACTCTTTGGCAGCTAGGTTTCAGTGGTTAGTGTCTTTCTTTGCAGCTGACTCTATGCCAAGGGAATCTGTCCTTGATGTGGAAACAGTTTTGTTGACTTCATAATGCTTCTTTGTTTTGGAGGGAAAAAAACCCTTTGAACTGGCTTTAAAAAAATGTGTTGCAAAGATTCATGAAAGAAATAGGTTTTTTTATTGTCTGATTGAACAGGTCAAAAGGTGAAACTGCAACAATTTCAGGCTCTGATTGATAGACGTTGCTGTAGAATATCTGCCCGTGCGATTCCCTGTGGTTGCTCAGCTGAGAAAGTGTTGTGTGATCAAACCTGCTCTCAGTGGCAGGGATAACAACGAGGGGTGTCAGGGGACGGATGGTAGTTCACTGCACTTTTATTTGTACTAATTCATTTGGTTTATTTTGGTTTTTTTGTTTTTTTTTTTTTTTCTTAAATCCCCATTTCCTAAGAGGAAAAAGCCACAAGTCAGTTTAGAGCTAACCTTTCTTGAAATTAAATGCAAACTAAGTTTTGTGATACTTTTCAACTATATATTTTCTATCCAAGGCTATCAAAACAAAGGCAGTAGGAAATATTGCTGCTTCTCCCATAATGGAAGTCGTTCAGGATAGAATATGTTTCTGGTACAAAATAAGGTACAAACCTTACTGATGCTTATGCCAAAAGCATGGCTTTCATCAGATCTCCTTTTTCTGTGGCTTATCTGGTATTTAGCTCATGTCAGCCTCCCCCTTGGTGAGCACTCCTCTCTCTTCTACCTGTATATCATATCTCTTTTCAGGTCTGCTGGGCCTGGTTGAAATTGGTCGATGTCTTCACATGTAATTGGACTGAAATGTGTGACAGACAGAGATACAACACAATCTCCAAATCCTTAGTGCCTCAGGCAAGAAACTAGATTCAAAGATTATGAAATAAAATATCCACCTCATCCATCCCCAGAAATTAAGGCATAAATTTAACAATCTTCTGCAAGAAATTTTTCCTTTGAAAAAAAAAAAAGGTTTGGCAAGTCCTGGATGCCTAGTATGTGTTCTGATACTGCTTGTGATTTGATGTGAATGTCCCTCCTATCCAACTGTGACAGCTAGTAGCACACAGTTGTATGGTAAGCGCAGGCAGATAAAATATATCTTCAACAAATGAAAATCACCAAGTCACAGATCATGATTGTTCCATATATATTTGCTCATCAACAACCTGCTGTTCATGTCACATATCAACATAAATCAACATAAATAGAGTTGTATAAATATCAGCATCCCTTTTTTGTTTAGGCAGCAATAGCTGTTACCTACCTTCTACTTTGCATCTTAAAAACAGATAAAGGGATTTCATTTACTATTTAAAAATGCTCAACCAGTTTAAATTCTGAGCAATACTTAAACACTGAAAAATCATTAAGTGCTATAAGCTGCATTTATATTTGAGGTGGTGTTTTACCTCCATGCTCATCTGCATTCAACTTGTGCCTGTTGTACAGATATGAAAAAGTGCTCTGCAGTTTAAGACTCTTGATAAACAAGGCTGTAGGTCATAAGGTTTGTTTCCCTCTGAAAGGTTCTCCTGTTTTTTCTACATTACTTAAATACTGAAGAAAAAACATTAAAGTCTTAAAACACAGGCTCTGTCATAAAAGTTTAACCAGCCAGGTGAAAACTTGTTCTAAAAGCAGGTCTCCTCACAGAGATTTCAGATGTAGTTTGTCCAGGTTGTATAAACTATAGAAAAGTAAAGCTGCCTTTCCATAGTTTACTGGGTTCTAAGTATATATTCATGCTGTAATTTAGCAAGTGAATATGTAAATTATCAAGGTCAAAGTTGAACATGAAGCTTTGGCCTTTTGATGGCCAATTTAGTGGCATGTTACCAGTTCTGCTTTAGCACCATTTCCCTGATCTGTGAGCTGACACTAATTGCTTATTGCAAAAATAGCAACTGTATTTGCTTTATCTGTTGCCAGTACATTATAAGCTACTCGCTGATTCTTGATGTTCACTGGCTCAAAAGGCAAAAGAAGAAAAAGTCATGCTATAGACCCTCAGCCCTCAGGTCATTCCACTTGATACTCTATAAGCTGCATTTTGCCATTGCTCTGCTTCATACTATCCCATGCAGGTGATTTGATTGTACAGGGTTGCAATCAGTGTATGTATCTGCATTAACTCATCTGTCAGACCAACAGAGAATTTGTAAATCTAATTGGTGCTGAGGACCTGACATCCAAAATTATATACATTTCAGGGGTTTTCAGACTTCAGATCAACTCTTGTCTGGCACCAGAAAAAAAAGGTCTGACCTGAGCTGGAGGGTGTCAGCTGTAATTCCATTGCCCTGCTATGGGAATTATCAAGTTTATTAATCCTAAATCAGCTCCATCATGCAAACCAAAACACAGGAAGCAAGTAGGACTGTCATACTCACGTCAAAAGCACACTCCTGGTTCAGTCAAACTCTAAAAGAGATAGACGTGTTGTCTCAGAACAAAGATGTGCCAATACCGGTATCCTCTCCAGTAGAAGGCACTAGTTTAGGGGAAGGATGCAAGAACCAGGACAAGTACATGGTAATCTTTCCCTTTGCTTCCAAATAACCAGTTTTTAAAGACCCTCTGATTAGACTGGGATATAATTGCACATGAACGTCAATGTGCTATGTAGGTTGGTTATGTTAATCTCATAACTGACATGACAAAGAGCAACACTATACTTCATGAAGAGTTTATGTGGGTACGTACAGCCAGGAAGAGGAGCAGACACAAACCCACATGCTGTTGATTAAAAGCATCTTATGTGTTTCCATGAAGGGCCAATTTATCCTTTGCAGTGGTTCTTACCTTCACCTCTGCTAACTACTCCTATTGAAAAGGTTAAATATGTTGCATTCCTGTGATAAAACATGTCATCATTGTGACCATAGATGGATTCTGAACTTGCACGTGATGAAATATTTATAAACATGGTATGTACCTGTTTGTACGCAAAATGGAAAAGGATGCAATAAGTGTAGGAAACAATTACAGCTCTTCCAAAATATCACAGAATCATCTAGGTTAGAAAAGACCTTGAAGATCATCCAGTCCAGCCATTAACCTAACACTGACAGTTCCCAACTACACCATACCCCTCAGCGCTTTGTCAAACACCTCCAGGGATGGGGACTCCACCACTGCCCTGCACAGCCCATTCCAACACCTAACAACCCCTTCTGGAAAGAAATAATTCCTAATATCCAGTCTAAACCTTCCCTGATGCAACTTGAGGCCATTCCCTCTTGTCCTGTCACTTGTTACTTGGTTAAAGAGACTCATGCCCAGCTCTCTGCACCCTCCTTTCAGGTAGCTGTAGAGGGCGATGAGGTCTCCCCTCAGCCTCCTCTTCTCCAGACTAAACACCCCCAGTTCCCTCAGCCGCTCCTCGTATGACCTGTGCTCCAGACCCTGCACCAGCTCCGTTGCCCTTCTCTGGACACGCTCGAGTCATTCAATGTCCTTTTTGTAGTGAGGGGCCCAAAACTGAACACAGGAATCGAGGGGCGGCCTCACCAGTGGCGAGTACAGGGGTCAGATCCCTTCCCTGTCCCTGCTGGCCACGCTATTGCTGACACAAGCCAGGATGCCATTGGCCTTCTTGGCCACCTGGGCACACTGCTGGCTCCTGTTCAGCCAGCTGTCAATCAACAGCCCCAGGTCCCTCTCTGACTGGCAGCTCTCCAGCCACTCCTCCCCAAGCCTGTAGCGCTGCTGGGGGTTGTTGTGGCCCAAGGGCAGCCCCCGGCATTTGGCCTTATGGAAACTCCTCCAGTTGGCCTCAGCCCGTGGCTCCAGCCTGTCCAGGTCTCTCTGCAGAGCCTCCCTGCCCTCCAGCAGATCAACACTCCCACCCAACTGTGTGTCATCTGCAAACTGACTGAGGGTGCACTCGATCCCCTTGTCTAGATCATCAATAAAAAACAGGAGTGGCCCCAAAACCAAGCCCTGGGGACACCACTCGTGACCAGATGCCAACTGGATTTAACTTTTATCTTTTTAACACTTTTTCTCCCTGAGTTGCAGCCAAAGCTCCCTGTTCAGCTAGGGTGGCCTTCTCTGATGCCGGCTTCTCTTACAGCACCTGGGGACACCCTCTTCCTGTGCCATTAAGACTTCCTTCTTAAAGAGTGACCAGCCTTCCTGGACCCCTCTACCCTTCAGGAGCATCTCCCAAGGGATTCTGTCAAGCAGGTGCCTAAAGAGATGCCTACGTGTAAGTTCTGTACAGAACTAAACCTCGGAGTAGTTTCTCTATGATATGTCCCTTTCCATGGTTGTAACAAAAAACTTTTAAAAAGCAGGTCTACCCTTGACCCCTTCAAGGACTTGTACATGATCTCTTTCCTGCCTCTTCCTCTTCAGCTTTGCCTAAGGAGTGATCAGCAGCTCATGTGAGTAGTTAACTGTGAGAAGAACAGCTCTGATATACAAAGGGAAAACAGATATAGTCATCTAAGAAAGCATCAAATTAAAAAAAAGAAACAAAAATATCACACTGAGCTTGACATATCAGGGTGGCAATGATGGTTATATACATCACTAGGCCTTGAGTCAATGCAATAATATTATAATTTTCCATGCATTTCTCTCACTTTATTCAAGAATAGCGTTTGTCTATGTACATGGATCTTAAGTACAAATCAATCTAAAAATATAAACTTGGTATTTCAGTGGAATCTTAGCATTTCCACTGAAACCAGCTTTACACTGTGCTGGGCATTATACACATAGTAAGGGTCTCTGTCTTCGGGAGCATGGGGATAAGGTGCATAAAACCTGGACACTGCTCCCACTCTGCCAAAGTGGGAAATGGAGGCACAGAGCTAACTACAGAGGACTGTCCAGGGTGATGCAGGAATTCTGTGCCAGAAGTGAAGTCTGCTGCAATTAAACACATATATTTTTGTGCCTCACTTTGAAAAAATTCTGTTTGCCTAAAATGCAGTGATATAGTTTGGTCATTTCTTTTCTTAACATCAGTTGTTTTCTCAGGCTTAAATGGTTACACTGGGCATATGGTAAAGAACTCAGGCCTCCTGGACTGAAAAGCAGAAGAGTCTAATGTAGATATGAATGTTAGCTCTTAGGACAGCACTGAAAAGTTACAAGTTGATCTTATAGAATATTGACATCCATAGAAGACACAGATTCACTGAAATGGTAGAGCCCGAGTCAGAATTATGGAGAGGCCTTTCTGTGAGGGTTCACAGGTCCCAAGACTGATTTTCCACAATTTTTCTTGTAACAGTTATTAAACTCAGCCTAATGGCAGCTCTGATGACATGTAAATGTGCCCGTTTGGGGATCTTTAGAGCTTTCACTTTCACTTTTTTGTCTCACATCAGTGTTTTGATACATTTCGACTAAGATAAGGGCAGTGTGTCCTGAGTGGGATCTCTAGAAGGAAGCAGTCCCGGGACCTACCATCTTCAGTGTCATGTAGCTCCACTGTGCTAATGGAACAATATTTGGACCAGAATGTGCTAGAGTGACGAATGTGGCCTTCGAGTTAGGCATGCCTCATCTTTTCCAAACAACATTCTTGTACAGATTAGAGGATGATCTGAGAGGCAGGCCTGGCCAATTAAAACAGTAATTGAAATAACTGAGAGTGTTTTATTTGGCAGAAACCGATCATTCTGCTTCTTTTTTTAATGAGCAAACAAGCAGGGTCAGTCAAAATAGTTTGATTAATTTAAGAAGTAATTTTCCTGCTAAAATAATTTCCTATCTTGTGTTTCTAAAAACAAAAACAGAAAAGACAGACAGAAAAGATTCCTTTCGACCTTTGGTGGGACACTATAAACATCAGTCAATGAATAAAATCCTGAAATGATGGTGAAACCGCAAAAAGCAAAACAGTTCCCCTTTTCACTAGATGTAGGCAAAGGTATTTCAGATGTAGGTAAGGGGGAAACCTCAGGAAGCCCATGCTCATTAAAGGATTGAGGTTCGTTTTCCTGAGTCTCAGAAAGCTTTAGGAAAACAACATTAAACAAAAAGCAAACTAAAACTTCCCCTGCAACTTCTATAACCTTATTGAGGCTCTTGCAAAGAGCTAGGACTTCTTTCATTACACCCGCTTTTGACCAACCCAGCACTATAAACCAAAAACAAGAAAAAAGAACCTAGTCCAAAAGCAAAATTTCAGTTAGAAAAGTAAATGTAAGGCATATTTCAAACAACCAGCACACATCATTAATTGACAGTTGCTTAGTGATTTACAGGAGACAGCTTGTTAGCTTTGGTACGGTGCCAAGCGGTACCCACATCACTGGAAGCATCTCAACTGGCATTTGGGCATGGATATCTCAGACTCTCCTTTCTACTGTCCCCAGTTTAGGAAAGTGTCAGTATTCATCAAAGTACTTAGGCCACATGCTTAATTTTAAGCATGTGCTTTCCTCAAAAGGGATGAGTTTAAACATGTGCTAGGGGTTTAAACATGTGCTAGAGTTATTTATGGAATTGCTCCTTCCAGGAATGGCATACATCTGAAGGCAATATGGGAAGTATTGACTGCCAAGAAGAAGACTGTGTCTTTTCTGTGGGTGAGTTGCGGATTTGAGTTCTCAGACCAGCTAATTTGGCACCTTGCAGAAGGAATTTAAAGATGTCAACTGTTTCCTGAAGATAACACGCATGAGTAACAAGACATTGTGTTCAGTCAAAGGTCGGAATGATGTATTCAGTAATTTTGACAAAGAATACAAACATTGATCTGTGTGGTTTAGCCTGAAGTGAGGGTGGCTCTGGGAACCACAGTGTATGTTGGATTCAGCAGCTAAGTACCTTCAAATATTTTCATCTTTGTTAAGCATGTGCTAGTTTTTTCAGTACAATGTGAAGGCAAAGATAAGTTGGGCTAGGCAGGGTTGTCACTCCCAAATAGTGGAAATGGCATCCCATACCTTATATTATATTGAAGATACGCATTAAAGCCTGTCTTCTGGGAACTTATCTTCCAGCGTTGTGAAAAAACATGTAGACTTTTCCCACATTCATTTCTCCTGTCTGTGATTTCCTGATAGCAAGAATGAAAAATGTATTGAAGCGCAAGTGGTAAAATACCTTTTCTTTCACAGTCCCATTGTTATAAAGGACATATTGCAATTTAGCTGTAAGAAGAATTAATCACAGGAGTACTGAAAATATGCTCACGAATCATTTTCTGATTTTGTCAGTGAGCTGGAGTGGCTGGCCTGGGTCATGTTACATGCAGTGAAATGAGGCCACATGTCTGGTCAAGTATGAACACTCCCCTCTCTTGTTTCCTCCTAGTCAGAGTAGACCATACCCTTACCTGGCTTTTGGGCAATAGCACAGCTGCACTGGCTGCCCACTCCATAGAGACGCTGTATTCAGCATGCATGGTTCCCCCCAGTTAAGGGTCTTATTCAAATAAGTTCCAGGATTCTGGTGTAGAATAATTTGAGGAGATATGCTATCAATATATTGTTGCTTCCTTCTGCTTTTCAAGGACTAGGACAGACCTCACATAAGAGATTTCATATAAGATGTTGCCAACTAGATCAGAAAACTCCAGATTTATGAATTGCCCTATATACATGTGTGTAGCCATCCTCCTCAGTTGACTCTCATAAGGACCATATACGCCACCTCCAACCTCCTTGAACAACAGCAACCTATCCCCTGCAACACATTTATAGGGCCTGATAGGAAACAAAATTGACACATTGCTTCACTATTTCCCTTGGCCTTAGAATAAATCTGTCTATCTCATTTGCCTTCCCTTATGGCAGACAGGATGGTTGTTGAGACCTGGCACACACATCAGTCTCACCAAACCAGAAAATGTCTCATGGCAGCATTAGCCAAACTCCACATTAAAGGTTGCACAGCAACAGCTCATCTGCACTACTTAGGGCAGTGATGTGGTGCTCTGAGCTGCTTACACTTACCATGAAGTCTGTATGGGACGTAACTATTTTCAGTTGTTCCTCATAACTGAACTGGCTAATTCAATACAAATACAAAGCCCAATATCTAAAATGCACTTTGAATTAAAATTTCAGCACCTGAAGATGCCACCACTGGCTCCCATAGAGTCAGTCCTTGCTGCAGCCTGACTTTGTCAGCCTGTTGGCCATTTAGACTTAAAACAACATCCTAGATGAAAAATTCCGAGACAGTACTAAAGCACATGGAAAAGGTAGCATTTGGTTATTATGTAGACAACAAAAGCACAATGTAGGTCATTGGTAAGTGTCTGGGCAAATATGTCTTGTTTCCAGGAAATTTTATCTGTTTCTTCCTTGGGTTTTTTTACTTGACGAAGTTGTTACCCCTGCCATTTCTGCATCGCTTGCTGAGTCAAGAGTTCTCACAGCTGGAACGCTCCAAGGTTGTGTATCCATCTGCTCTGGAATTTTCCCCTCCATACCTGTCTCCTTCTGCCCCTTTGCATCTGCTTATTCCAAAGCCTATTGCTATCTTTTCAAGATGACCAAAGGTCAAAAGTTCAAACACTGACAAATTATAATGTATTACAGAAAAGCTGTAAGTAGGAGTATAAGCAACTGTCTTGGCGCCTTCATTTCCATCTGTTTTCCATGTGTAATAAATGCAGCCAAGTTTGTCAATATTCTAATCGCTACTCAAAGGCCACAATTCTATGTTTTGACTGAATTAATGCTGAAGTTTTGGATCTGAGAATCATATTCTATTTATATAAACAGCAAGGATATAACATTGTGCAATCATTTTGCTGATATCTTATTAGGATACTTAGACTCTCTTTCCATGCTCAGGATGGCTTAATAGGATTATCTCGTTGTGAAAGAAACATTTATCCACAAGTTCAAGAGGTGTATATTAAAGTCTCATGTACTACACCACAAAATGACCTTTACCTCAGGATGTGTGTGCCCTGTGTCAGATATAATTTGTACTGAAAATATCATCAGACTTGATAAAAGAGGCTTTTCTGGAGACAACAGAACAACAGCTTTCTCAGCTAGCTGTGCTTGTTAGCTTACACTTGAGAGAGCTGTATCATGTTTGAGATTTTTGTAGCAATGCAATAAACACATTTTATAATACAATAAAATAGAAGTAATTTTATTCATTTAAAATGGAATTATTGCATACCATAGCATTTGAATCTGGCAGGTGGAAAAGAAACCGCATCGATAACTTGTACTATGAAAGAATATGTTGTGGTTTTATAATGCCTTTCATCTGAGGATCCCAACACACTTTATAAACTTACATAACCTTTCCAGCATGTTTGTGGGTATCTGAAGCCTTTTTAATTCACATAATGAGACACAGATAGATGAACTAAGGATATACATATTCTACAATCTGTGAATCTGTGAGTACCCAATCTGAGAAAAAGCCAAAATGTCATCCCTTTTTGCCTGCTCTAAACATAATTTTAGATATTTTCCTTACTGAATGATCACAAGCAACATTGCAAAATAGACTTACTGAATGTAGATTAAGACTGAAAAGAAAATCCAAGTTCTGCATTTTACCACCATGATCATATGCTCTTGCAATATTTTAAAACTATGCAGACAATTGAATTCCTAACAACGCTCTATATATAGCATGTGCAGCATCATTCTGTGTCAACAATTTTCAAACCAAAACTTTATGATATGTTTCCAGTCTCTGAGGCAAAAACTACATGCACAGAGAGATTTTCTGAAGGTTTCTAACTGTGGAGTATAACAATTGAGTCAGTGTAACAAAACAGACCTGGGAGCTCAAATTCTTCAAGGTGCCTCTGCTGTTTATAAACTACTTCTGTACATATAATGATGCTGCTACTTTTCCCCCATGTGTTTTTTGCAGATAATAAAAAAACAGACAGTAAACCTATTAAAAAGTCTTTTCAGCCTACTGTGATCCCTGTTGCACAATACCCTTCTTAAGGCTAGTAGTTAATTAACCGTGAACTGATGCTGCAGTATTTGGCTTGTTGGTAAAATCTGATAAGATCTGAACAGCCTTCCCGGCAACTTAAACTTTTGCTGACAGGAGCTAAAACTCCAAACATTATTATATGTTAAAGTTATACAAACACAGAAGGACACTTCACTAGGTTTGATAAAAATTTCATGAAAACTGATTGCATCTTTTTATAACAAAAGCAATCAATCTGGCCACTGAGGACATTCTGACTGTCCTAGTAACTACTGGATGCTACAGAATTAGACAGAAATAATGTGCAGCTACTTCCAAATATACTGCTCATCTCTTTAACCAGGGAGCTAACAATGTCTCTTCATTGTTGTGTATATATGAATTTGTAAGACATAGTTGCAGAAGTGTGACGATCTGTCTAGCAGAACCCCTGCTGAAATGGTGCATACTCTTCTTTAGCAGACAGCGCATCAGAGACACATGAGAATCCTACATGCTATTATTGACAATTACAATGCTAGATTATGTACCCAGCTTCGTTTTCACAGCTACATGCAATGATGGACTTCAGATAGAAAGAAGGCCCACCTTCAGGAAACCAAAGCATCAGATGAAAATCTGCAACAAGTTCTGTGACTTTTCCCATATTTACTTAATGGAAATTTGCAAAGAGCATGATTCACAGTTACACTGCATCCTCGAGACTGCTGCCTGCACAGCTTGCTTTCACAGAAAGGCTGTTTTCCGTGTAATTACAGCCTACAGGAGAATTGTCATTCTCGGATTTACTTGCTTTATGTATGTGTGTGGTATTACCCATCTTCTTAAGTCATCATGTCTCATCATGAAGAGACCATCTGTGTTTAGTTAAACAGAGAATTTCATGGGAGCTATTTCTGTCGCCCTGCACAAGGAAGATGCCATGGCTCTGGTTCCCAGAGTCCCATCTGGCTCTCCCAGGAGCAAGGAAAAACTTTGCTAGTAACTTGCATTTTAAAAACAGGTGCAGAGTGGTAAAGGAAACAAACTGAAGAAAGGGGAAAAAAATGGAAGGAAAGATGAAGAGAAGCGGTCCTGTATTTCTCTAGGGAGTGGGGGCCAGAGGCAAGGAGACAGCATGGAAGGCACAGAGGTTGTCTTTGATAAAAATCAGAAAGGTTAGTTCATTCTAGTTTTTGTGCCCACTGCTGCCAAACTGTGGAATAAATATATAAAGCTTTCAAAACTTCCTCATTCAAGTAAGTAAATACCAGATGAGAGAATCTCTCGTATTTGGTTTTCAGAATCTGTCTGGTGTCCCCAGATTATTTTAGCTATCTGGATAATGTGTATATTCTCCAAGTAAACCCCCAGACTCAAGTGTTATTGCCTCAGTCAGACATGTTTTGACCCAAGTAGATTACCTCTAAGAATATTTGTCACTACAATTTTTTTAAAATTTTTTTTTTTTTTAACACAGAGCAGTCACCATTCAATGGTGTAAGCTCTTTTCCAGTGACTTGGAAAGTACACATCAGAATGCATCATTTGATGGAGAGGTCTACTTGTGTCTATGTGCACTACAGATAAAATTGGGTAAGCCATATGTATAACTGGGCTGATGGGAAGGTTTACTCTACAGCTCCCCACCATCTGCCCCCCATCAACTGGACTTGGGGCCTGGCCAGTGACTCTCGTCTGGACTGCGAGCCTCAATTTCCTCCCTATATGGGACATGGGGCTTACAGTAGGGGACAATATGCTTCCCATCCTCACCTAGCATGGAAACATAAATAGAGCACTCTCTTGGGCGCAGAGACTGCTTTTGTTTCCAGGACCTGCAGTTTCTGGTTCAGTGTCAGGAAATGTATGTGGGGTAAGGTGTCTGAAAAGTTGTGCGTTAATAATGCTTGTAAATGTCAATCAGTTTGATGGATGCAGTCCTATAGATTGCTCCACTGTGGTATCCACTGATTGCTCCCAAAGAAAGCCTATATCTCACATTCACTAATGCTTTAAGAAAGATTGTCCTGAATTATTGATGATCATTAGATCTAGAGGGCAATCACTGAACTCTGTTCATCAAGCTTGTATTTCCTCTGCATTTGCTCTGCATTTCCTTCAAAGATACATTTCTCCTTGAGGAAGTCCATGAACTACATCTCTCTAGATTGGTACACTATAGAAATATAACTGTATGTCTAAAATTTCATAAGTTTCTGGGTAAGAAATTTCAAGACTGAAATCTAATGGAAGCACGTTTGCAGAAGTAAATAAACTATAATTTTAAAGTGATCTTTGAGCTGATGAGTCTTCTGAAGTTCACTAAATGAGTGCAGTGCACAACAGGGCATGGGCACTCTGCATATCCCTTTGTGGGAGTACTCCTAAGGGGCTGTGCTACCCCCTCCACCCTACAGGTTCCTATGGACTTTCCACAGCTGTGACAAGCATGGCCCTGCCTCACACCTTGTGGCATCAGACCCTCTCCTCATTTTGCTGGGAAAGGCTGGGGATGAGGCAAGGAGTACACAAGCTGGTACCCGTCTTCTATCACTTGACAATATGCATCACACAAATAACACGTTGTCTCACCATAAGTATCAAATACCTTTAACTCTGGTCAGGAAACACATTTGCTTCTTTCACTCAGACAGGATATTGGCAAAAGTCGAACCCTTTCTGTCTACCTTCATAGAGCAGTACTTACAGACCCTGTAGTTAGCTCAAGCTCAGCCAACCCTATCTTCCCACCCAGCCGGAAAGGCTCTGGAAGTGGTCTAAGGCTGGCACAAAGACTCAGCCCTTTGACAGACCTCATATACCTCCAGATCTCCTGATCTCAACTGACTCTAGACTGAAAGGCCCCAAAGGTGCCTGAGAACTCAAGACATGTCTCCAGAAATCACCGTTTCCTATTCTCAGGAGGTATTTAAATCAATACTCTTCGTACTTTAATATACCATGTGTGTGGTAGATTCGATTATTTGTTTCAACATGTGCCTTCTGCCTCTCACTCTGCCACTGTGCACCTCCAGGGAGACTGGTTCTGCCTTCTCTCCAACCACCCTTTAAATAGTTGTAGAAATCTGTCAGACACTCCTGAGCCCTTTGTCCTTAAGGATGAGCAAATGCATCTCCCTCTGCCTCTCTTTGCACATCATGTGGTTCAGGCTCCTGACCAGATTGGTGAACCTATGCTGGACTCTCTCCAGTACGTTCATGTCTTTCTTGTACTGGGGAGCCCAAAACTAAACTCAGAACACCAGGTGCAGCCTCACAAGTGTCATGAAGAGGGAAATAATCACTTCTCTCTCAACTTGCTGTTACAACCTTAAACTGCCACCAAAAGATCACATCCTGATGATCCCTCACATTTTTTTTTCACATGACCTCCTCCTGTGCTGGTGTTAGTATGTGGGTATATGTAAGCCAGATGACATGCCTATACACACCAAAGTTCACCTTCTGTACACACCACTAATATAAGTTGACTGGTTTTCACCCCTGTAAATGCTGACTGATCCTCCTTCCTTCAATGGGTCAGATTGTCTGAAAAACACAGTATGAAGTGTGAGATAGCCTGGGATGTAAAGAATAAGAGAAGTGTAACATGATGATTCATGAAGCAACAAATTGAGAGATATCAACATTTATTCTCACTAAACTAGTTCCCTTCTATAAAAGTATCATTGTTTGGGGAACATTTAGCTGCAAAGAGGAAATGGGGCTGGTCCAGATTTCTTACCTCAGAAAGAAAGGAGAATTTTGTCTCTGACTTCAACAGTAGTAAGTCCACAGATCCTTTGCCAAACCATACAGTGAATAGGGAGGAGGATGTGTCACAGACACTGCTGTGTAATGCATAGCTGCCATTAGCATCCTTTAGTGTAAGCAATAGTCATAGATAGCTTTCTGCATGGAGTAGAAAGTCCTTTTGCAACTTCAGACCAGAAAAAATTAAAAATACTATACACTTTACTTGTCCTATAAGGTAAAATGAATAAGAGTAGCAAATAAGGTAGGATTTAAGTCTAACTATAAACTACCAGGTTTTTGGAACAACCGAAGAGTTTCAGCTGTTTCCCAAACTTTGGAATCTGTGTTGGAGAAAGGAATTTGCAGAGCCAGAAAGAATAGGCAATGCCACACTGCCTATCCCTAGTAAGGAGGGCTGGAGGGGGTCTGCAAAATATTTTTTATGTCAGGGAATAATTATTTTGTAGTGAGACAGAAATTATCTCATTTAAATAACATTTTTCCTACAGTACTTTCTCAAAGCCCAAGGGCTGCTCTTCCAAAAAATGAGATTTTTGGCAGCCCCAGAGCTTTTCTCGTATTTCTGTCTGTCCTACTCATACTATAAACAGTATTCTTACAAAATAATTTCTAGACTACAGTTTCTTCATCAGCCCACTGGAGGAGGAAGGAAAAAAACTATGTTTTATGTAACTTAGCAGCTGCAGACAGTTACTCAGTTGTGCTGTAAAAGTCTACCATTTATTAGCCAAACAATCCAATTCTATGGCCAGGATTATATGCGAGGTCAGGCTAGATGTTTGAATAGCCATTTCTGGCATTGAAAGCTATGAAAACAACTAATATTTCAGTATCATAAACATTATTAAATACAAATGCAAAGTGTCTGCACGCTAACCATCCGCTAAACTTTTTATGTTGTATTGGAGTCACTCATCAGACCGAATGTAGTTTATGGTCTGGGGACAAATTCAAGCTTCCTAGAGGCTGGAAGAGACTATGGATGATAACCAACATGTACTAATAAGAATCTGTGAGCAACAGAACTAGATTTTGGAAACTGTTGGAAAAAATCCTTGTAATTCTACATTCAACTTCAAAAGCAAATACCAGTTTCTGCTCACTACTGCATTCAATTTGCATCTCCTAGGCAATCAATCTAGTCTTGAAGAAAAAAATAAGGGAAAGAACCATTATATTCAAAGATCCACTGATAGACTATTTCAGAGTGTTAAATCCACTTTAGAATGAGAAATTAAAGTTGATTACTTTCATAAATCATGTGAGGACCAATCGAACTGTGATAGGTAATACTGAAAAAATATTGGTTAGATTGAGACTACTCCCTTTGCATTTATTCCTGCACATTTGTGAAGAGCTGAAGTACAATCCTTGTCCTGCTAAAACTAGTCAGGGATTTTGGTTGAATTTGTGAGTTGTTTTGGCAATAGCTAAATCAATGGCTTTATCAATTAATTTGCAACTTCTGAATACTTTTGCCCTGCACAGGTCTCCAGAGGTATCTTGCATGTGTACTGAATGGAGGGAATATAAATTGCCTCTCCTTCTGGACAGGGATGGTGGCTGTCAATTTAGCAGTCCAGTGATGCTCTCAAACATCTTGGAGAGAAGTAACTCCCCAGGAAACCTTGAAACTGAGCGCAGTCCCTCCACCTCCTGCACTGAATGCAGCTCTGGCAGAACCATGAATCAGAGACATTCCCCTGAAGCCGTAAGCTCTATTGCACCTCCTCTGTCAATTCTTACTAAAACAAAATAGAAAGAGATCTGCCAAGCTCTTTTGGACTTTCTGAAGAGGAAAAAGAAGATTGTGTAAACAACTAGCTGAAGCAATTAGAGGAGATGTGAATAGCATCACCAAACAGACGGTTAAATGAGCAGACTGTTTCCCCATAGGTATTTTAAAGAATATTTTTGTATTTTATATGTTCTATAAACAATCTTAAATGCAGTGGAGTTACAGGGGATGAAGGGAAATCTAAGAAGTGAGCAGGGTGAAAGTGGAGGGTGAGGGAGGATATGAAAGACGAGCCGTCTGAAATACGAAGATCTTAAGTACTGGCATGTCTGGTTATTTGAGTGTCCCTAGCAGTCAAATAATGAGCCTTCTTCATGTTTTGCCTTTCTGGACTTGGCTTTCTTAGACAAATTTGTAGGCATTAGGGTCTGTCTGGAGTTAGTTCCAAGATTTTTTTTTCCCTTAACATTTTGCAGCTGAGGCAGCCTTGTGAAAAAGACGCTTTGAAGAGAAACATTACCAAATATGTCTTTTCTCCTGCTCATATCTTCTGTTTCCACAGGAAAGGGATGCAGGCGTAGGCAGACCAATGGAAGCGCAGGAGCGACTACTGTCACTGGAGGAGAAAGACAAGCCCTGCCTGCAGCCCTGCTAGCAGAGAGGAAGCAGCTGAAGGTAAATGTCTTCGTCAGTAAAGGAGACACTCTCACCTTGACATTTCTGCCAGTTTTGCAAAGGTTTTACTCAGGGCTTCCTCCCCTTCCAGCTGCCCTTGGCCACTCCTGGCTGGCCACCTCCAGAGATGTTTTGCTTCCCTCAGCTGCTCTTTGCAAACTGCAGACAGTAGTGTCTGTCTATTTTTGTCAAGGGACACCACTCACACAAGTAGAATAACTGAGTCCTGTGCCATTAATGCTTCCTGCCAGAACCTCAGATGCAAATACAGCTACATAACCTGCTCCTTCCTCTGTATTTCCAAAGATTTTAGGTAATCATAGAATGAGAGTGAAGCAAGAGCTACTTGTCCTTTCGACTGCGATTACTTTTCTGATACAAAATGTTATTAATAAAGCCCTGAGTAAAGAGAGTCTGCATTTTGCTAGAATGCATAAAATAAAAACAGTTCTCACCCCAAATGGTTACAGTTCTCCTGTTCATTGCTGTCCACTCCTACACTTTCTTTCATTAATTTTTTTTCCTCAGAAAAGTCCTAGCCCCTGGAGTCACAATTACTTAAGAGTCCTGAGTTATACGTACTGAAACCATTCTCCCTTTTCGCCAAAATGTAACTGTGAGCCTTAACATAAATTAAATCAAACTTCCTAAGTGATCATATTGATCACTTCACCACTCTTCCCTGCTAGTCTTCACTCCCCTTTTCCTATACCCTATGATAGCTATGACAGATTTGAGACAGATTTGACTATGGTATATCCAGAAATGGCTAAATGATCGTTTCTTGTCTGGTCCCCCTTCTGACTGAGTGGTCACCTGCTGCCAGGCAAAACCTCCTAAGACTTAGCTCTGCCTCCCTCTCCTTCTGGAAGGAACTCATCCAGCTTCCTTGCTTCTAGCCAACCAGCTTTCACAGAACTTGAAAATTTAAACTTAGCCACAACTCAGGTTGAAATTAGTGAATGCATTCAAAAGATACCAGAAGCGATCAAATAGATAGGCCAGGTCAATAATATGATAATCCATTTTCCTTAGGAAAACAGACAAATATAATTCTAGACCTTTGTTGCAGATAGGGAGAATATCTTGAAATTGTGGCTATTTCATTTCAGAATAGGAACAAATCTAGATTATTAGGATAGCAAGGCTCCCCTAAGTGCTTCTTCTGCAAATTCCATTTTCAGATCTTTGTTCTGCTTTTTGTGCCATTGTATTGAAATATAATTCAGATCAAGTGAGACTTGTGAAATCTTGCTCTCCACAAAGAGCTGGAGTGACATTATACTTGGACAGCCCAAGAAGCTGTGTTGAGACAGAGTTTGGACTCAGCTGGTAGACAGCTTTTTGTTGGAGCTAACAGATGAAGCTGCAGATAGGATTGGGACTAATAAAGAGCAACGAGTTAGGAATACAGTTATATCTAACAACAACCTTGGGCTGGGGTTCAGAGACAGTAGGTAGTCTCTGTGTAGAATTTCAGGCAGAAGCACTATGTGGCTGAGTGGCAGGTTTATGATGTGTCTCATTTGGTGATCTCAGGCTAGCAAATAGATAAACCACAGGTGACCTACTTGTAAGACATTTGGAGATTAGTTTTCAATCATTATGAGGCCTAAGATTAGATATAAGGCGGTTTGAAACTGGTAGGGGGACATCACATGATAGTTTTGGTTAGTTTTAGTAAATAGCTACTGCCCATGACTATGTTATATTAGATAAGAACTAGAAGGAAGCAGAGGCCTGAGGGTAGGTTTGAAGCTAGTGAAGTAGCTAGGCCAGGTTCTAAACCATGCTAGACTGGATTTAGGATTTGGACTACTGAGTGGCTTTGGGGTGAGACTGAGGATGAATCCAACACAGAGCACACAGCATTATGCTGCAGGAGTAGTTGAGTCAAACCAGTGTTGTGCGTGAGACAGGGAAGTAACCTGGCTCTGGCATGAGAGGAGATCATTAGGAAGTTTAGCACTAATAAGAAGTTTGGAGACAACAGACCATATATGATTTTTCTTAAATCTAGCTGGCAGGGCTGAAAGTGAGGCCTCTGACTGAACGCAGCCACACTTTAGATCTCAGGCCAGCAGGTGACTTCAGGCTAGCAAAAGTTTGGTGAGTCTGTAGTGCTGTGAGTACAGGTTAACGTGCAGGACTTCAGGCATGGGGCTGGCTGGGGCTGGCGGAGCTGCAGGTTGGTAAACAGCTTTGTGCAAGAGCCACCATCAAAGGTTGCTTGTGGTGCAGACCAGGGAGAGCACAGAGGAGAGGAACTCTCAGGCTCTGGTTAGGACCTGGCCTAATGGGCACCTCAGGCCAGGGGTAAAACTGCAGTGGCAGGCCCCAGTAAACGATCTGAGGTTCAGGCCTGGGGTGTGGTTTTAGTTAAAACTGCAGGCACTGGGTAGATTAGGATTATATCTATAGTTGGGTTTTTTTGCTAAAATAAGGTTAGAGTCAGTAGGTGGCTGTGAGCAAGGGGTAGGTTAGAAGTCAGTTAGTGTCTTGGGGATAGTGCTTAGGACCAGGGCAGCTAGCTAGTTTGCAGACAGGATTAAGACAAAATCCATCAAATTAATCTGGGAACTGCACCCCTCAAAAAACCCAGCTTTATCTCTAGGCTGCTATCTACAAGTCCTCAATTCAAACTCAAGACAAATTTATATCAGTACCTGAAACTACTTATCTTCCTGAACTCTAACTCATTCAAATTTATTTAGAGGAAATAATTATAATCCGATTTAGTGTTACATATTGGCTTCAAGCCTAATCCAGCCCTCAAGTGCCTGACTACATCGAGAACTACTAAAAGGTAGTGTCCTGTTTGCATCAGTCCTTGTTGCCGTCTGAAGCTCAGTGCCAGCCCAGTACGTTGTTAAGTTCTTCACAGGTAAGTTTCACCCCAGACAGCTTGACCAATATAATTAAAATAAATGTCAAAGCTATATTTCTCTGCTGAAATCCTGCATTTTATTGCATTTCTGCGGCTGCACATTATTCTTCAGTATAACAGAAAAAAGCACAGTGACTCACTAGCATTAGCCCATGCAAGGTTCGGAGGTGCCTCACAGAGACTCTCAGTGGCTGCCCTGAGGAGACGGATCATGTCTGCACCTCAGGAAACACTGAGGTTGCTGCATTGCTTCTCCTGAGCAACACCTCATGAAATGCCACAAGCTTCTGCATACCTCTGTGATGTTTTCATTTACAGTAATAAATGAAACTATTAAAATAGCAGAGAATAAAATGGGTAATGAAAAAGAAAGAGATGTTTCTTTTCAACAACAACAAAAAAATCAGACAAAAAAATGGATGCCTTTGCATTTTCAGGTATAATAGTCCCTCTGGCCCTTCAGCTGGAGCATATGGGGGAAATGACTCACTGGCTTTCTACTAACTGCAATCAGCAAATAATTGTTAATAATCTCCAACCAATATTCTTTCCCTTTGGAATAACAATCAAATAATGCATGATATTCCCTGTTTACTTCCTGAGGAGACGGATAACAACTGCCTCCTGTTATGACTGCGCACAGATCCAACCCTTCCCGCAAGTCCCCTGTGCCACTCATCCCCCTCTTCCCACAAAGCCCTTGTGCCTACATGGGTAATTACAACCATTCTGAATTTTTGATCTCTTGGATTTTTGGGTTTTTTTGCTTCTTTCCTGCTCCCATTCCTCTCTCCAGCCTCGTAATACTCTGAAGACTCTGAACAATGGATTAGCTGTTCCCTCCAGTCAAGGTTTCCAGAAATAGTCTTTAGAGTTTTGCCATATGTTTATCTTTCTTAATACTCCAGTGAGCAGTCCCCTCATGACTCACGGGCAAACAAAGGTCTTGAATGGTTTGTTTATTCTTCTGAGCTAGATGGCACTGCCTGAGGCTCGCCGTGTGGGCAGCAGAGGAGCTCTGGGGAGGTGCATACTGTTGCACATATTTAATTACAAACAACACCATATTTACCCTGACCCAAACTGTTCTGCATCACAATGAAGGTCAGAAAATCCAGCCAGTCTCAGGTAAACCCACTCTGACATTGTTCCAGGAAAAGGTCGATTCCGCATGCCAGTGTGCTCCTACGCTTACACCCCTTCCCATATGGAGCCACTGCTGGGAGAAGCAGAGTAGGAGTAGGGAGGAAGTCACCCTAAATAATTCAGCTTCTGACCTTCTCCCACTAAGGTCTCTCCCACTCCTGACACAGTCACTGAATGACCCTTGTCCATCAGCAGTAAGGTGTATTTTGGCTCACAAAAAACAAAGGCAACCAGCAGTACTGGAGCCCAAGACTTCAGTATTAAATAAATAAACAACTTTACCATGGATGACAAAGACAAAATCCTAATAGCCACTCACAGAATAAAATGCCCAGCAAAAATGAAGGTGCCCAGAAGACCTGAGCTGTGGGGCTAAGCAATGTTGGTCAGAGTACTTGAATGTAAGACTAGCTCTCATGGCCAGCGCTGGGTGTGCAAAGCTATGCAAACCATTCAGGCATAAAACCTTCAATCACCTTAGGGACTGGAGAAGAAAAGATGCAGCTTATTCAGTTACCCATCTCCTGAAGGGAAGGAAGTCAAATGTGATCCAAGCAGGTGCCTGAGCAACCAGTTTTCATGAAATCTTAAACACTCTGTGGTCTCTAAGAGGACTGTGTTGGGCTGGTAGCTCTGACTAGGAACATCTGGCAGCCCTTGCTTTTCCAGAGAAGGTGCTGGATGCTGGACACAGGGTGTTATTTAGAGGTCTTTTTTCAGGGTTCAGGAACAACTGCTGACACCTATCCATTTAGTAACATATAAATATAGTTGAGGACACACCATGACATTAAGGCCCTTGGTTAAGATGGAAAAGTGACAGGCATTGTGTGATGTTTTGACAATATCCTCATGTGTTCTAGGAAGGTATGCTAGGTGAGATAGATACAGCTGCTGTTTTGTACACAAAGATGTAAAATAAAACAGTTAAAGGAAAATATCTAAAGTCTAGGCCAAGGTAGCAGAGTTCCTGAAGTGTTCATGGTCCCCATTTAGTGACAGCTGGACAGGAAAACTTGTAATTCAGCTCAAAGGTTAACAAGCGGTTTGAGATCGCAAGAGTATGTTCCAAGGAAAAAAACTTATCAGATCACCAAAGGAGGAAGATGAATCAAAACTACTGCATGCTGAAAAGAAAAAAAAAAAAAAAAGGATTTGGACTCAGATATCTGATGATCCATGTCTAAAATGGCAGGCACATGTGCCCAGGCATCCTACCTGGTATCTAGCTCTTGTTTCAGAATGACACGTGCTTCCCATAGATATGAGCTGTGCCATGTCTTAGGTACCACAGAACACCTAAAATGGTACAAGCAACTTGTTCAAGCATGTGGATGGGTCCCAAACTGCCTGTCACCTGTATGACAACTTAAAAGTCAGACTAGGTAAATAAGGATGTCTGACCTTTCTGGAACACAGTCAAATGATAAAAACTCAGTACCTACAGGATGGTTACACTTCCATACCTCCTAGCCAAAGTCACAAACCTTCTCCAAATGCCTACCCACTAGGGTGTGCTACCCTGGAAGATCAGCATATTAAAGATTTGGGGGCCCAGGAAACTGGTGAACTCCAGCAGGCTGCTGTAGTGAGAACCTTTCCCTTACAGACAGGGACCTTCTGTTCAAAAGGCTCTGCTGATCACAGCTGTGCAAATAGTGTGAGAAGGAAAGCCTTTTTCTGGAGGGAGAATTTATGTCTTTCATAGGTCAAGCTCCATCTGAAATCCAGGGGAAGGCCAGGACAGGCAGTGAAGCATGAATATAACATATACACTTCTAGATAGTACTTAATATATGAGATCTTTGTTACAGATTAAGAAGGGATCGATGATACCTTGATACTCAGCATACTCTGGAAATATTGCCAGATTTTCAAGTTTTCAACATCAACAGTAAATGAAAGGTGAACTTCTTTTCTTAAGGGTAGAAAAGGGAGGTGAAGAAAGAAAGATATAATGTTGGCAAATATTTTGTTGTTTTCTCTGAGCCACTCTCATCATCACAAGTCAAAATATTTTGCAACAGGCAAGGATAACTTGTACACTGAGGTCTTTTATAAGAAAGGAAGTTCAGTCAAAGTGTGCATTTCCTAAGCATCAGAGAAACAAATATTTTCAGCATCAAAAAATGGAAAAACAGAACAAGTTTTCCGGGCACAGCTCACCTCACAAGGCAGGTAGAAGTCCCACAGGAAGCAGATGAGACACAGGTTCAGGTGCTGGAGAGCTAACACAGCTTTATGCTGTACTGAATTATGTTAAATTCTACCAATACTCTGAAACTAAGGCATAAGGTCTAAGGCATTCCATTGCCAAGCTTTCAAGCATATATTTAATCTATGTATTTATTTTCTACCATATACTACCATTATATACTGCATTGTTTCATCTTATATGAACTGGCATTGGCTGTTCTATCTTGGGAGCACACTAAATGTCTCACTGTAAATGGAACAGGTCTCTGCCTATGTATTTGTAAAGCATGGCAAAGGCTGAAGTTTAGTGATAGAGCAATGGGTTTGCAAGGAAAGAGAATATTTTTTTTTCTATTTTGGACGTATACAGATAAAAATTTTTTTGAGCATAAGTCTATTACAGAATTTTAAGGCTGCAAGGTCAAGTACTCTGAGGTTTCTATAATATGTATAATATATATATTATACATTGTAATTTAGAGGCAAAGAATCTGCTGCAGTGTGACTCCTCTGGCTTTTTTTCAGCACTGCTACATAAAAAGGAGTAAAAATTGTACTTTACAGAAACCATTCTGATTAATATTTGAGAAGTCTATAAATTCTTATCCGTATCACTGCAAGTCAAGGTGCATGAGATGATTTTGCTTCATCAGGTCTTGAGCCATTGGTGTAGGTCCTAAGGATCAGAGAGTATCCTGTGCTCTGTTTAGTAAAAACATACCAGGCCCCTGCTTTGTGGAACTATTCACAGTTTCTGCTGATTTTTTGTCCAGGACTGTTCTTGTAAACCTCATCTCTGCATGTGACATTTTAAGTACATATCACAAACAGAGTTAATGGGTTCAGCTGCATAACAGAAAGCAAATAACTCTGGCTTATGTTTGTATATTTCCTGATGTTTTCAGGCAGGATGGTTTAACATAAAAAAAAAAAAAAAAAAAAAAAGTGAAACCTGCATAGGTATTATTAGATGGGATAAAAGTGTCTATCCACAAATGGAAGTAACCATAATAATTCATTTGTTTCTTTTTTTTTTTTTTTTTTTTTTCCTTGACCTCATACAAATAGAAAGAAAGGTTTTGTGAGGGTAATATGGAGGTTTGTCTGTGCTGTGCTTCTGGTGATTCCATTACCAGCTGCCAAATCCTGAAGACACTCCTTAACCATCTAGAAAGTTCACTGGGTTTTGCTGATGAAAGTGCTTTAACTTCGGAAGTGGTTTGCAAACTGTAAAAGATTCATTATTCTTTCAGTGCTTAGTTCTGTTTCTGTTGAAACAGGTAGTAACTCCAACAAGCTGTCATCAGCTACTTTACCCTTTATGTAAATCAATTTACTTCCTTTTATATGAGACAAATTGATAACCATAGGACCAGTAAATCATCAGCATAGTTCTCCTTCACATGCAGCGAAGTACTGAGAGGCATTGCATGGGATAAATGTAATTTCAACTCCTTACACATCCTATTCTTGTCCTCTTTGCTGTATGCTAATTTTGATTTACTGTCTTGCTTTCGTATCTATGCTTTCATATAGCACTTAGACTAGCTTATGACAACCAGCCTGCTCCACTGCTGGCAGTTGCTGATTACTTTTAGCAATTGCTCCTCAAATCATAGCTCACATCTCTCATGATGTCAGAACAGCCCTGAGTTCATTTCCTAACGTCAGGTTATAAAATGTCACAGAGAGATTTATCCATCAGACTCTTAACCTCTCTTCAGAAGGTTGACATTCTCCAAAACTGACTTTCAAAAAAGATCTTGCCTTACTCAAAGGCCGCTGCAGTGCTCACAACCACATTGCACATATATGATGCATGTTGGTCATATTAATATTGTGTTTTACTATGACAATATATTCTATAGAATTATATCATATGCTATACATTAAGTATTATGTATATTATGTTGCACGTAATTCATTATATATATTAATATCCTAATACTGCTACATTAATGTAATGATTGCTATATTAATTATATACATTAGTATATTATTATAGAGAGTATATATGCATTTATATATATATATATACACATACACACCCTCCTGTGTGTATACACTTATACGTATATGTATATATGCACACACACACATATATATACAGGCTCTAGAGGTGATTAATCTTCCACTGTAAAAAATATGCTTCCTTTTCTAGCTGAAATTTGTTCAGTCTTAGCCATAATCACTGATTTATATCAGATTTTTTTCCTGCTACATTAAAGTGTAAAATACTAATGTGAATCATTTTCTCTAGATAGATGGTTGCAGTCTAAAATAAAATCACTGGTAAGCTGTCCTTAGGGGTATATACTGATCTTCTGAAGTGTTTTAATAGCTGGTGCAAAAGCACTGATTGCAGCCATGATCATGAATGTATTTTAATCTGTATTTGTTAGGACAGTTAGTTACCGTGCAACAAGTAATAGTCTATTATTGTTTTCAATTATCCTCCACTGCACCAGTCCAAGTTGTGACACATCTTAGGGTCTGCTCAAACTTAAACCTTACTGCAGCAGTGACTACCTACTGGACTGCCAGAGAATGCAAAGGGCCATGAGAAATCCCAGAGGGTGGGTGAAGGGCAGGCGATGGTGAAGCAAGAGAGGGAAGGAGGCTCTCACCTTCCCCTCATGATAGACTATTATCATATGCCAGTGTCAGGGACTCTATAGTTCAGCCCCAGTATTTCAAGGGACAGACTCCTCACCCTCCCAAGAGCTGTGGGGGTCAGTGCATCACCTACCCACCCCTGTGGGTCTTCTCCCTAGCCAAAGCCCTCTGCGAGGTCTTGGCATCCCCTACTTTCTCTGGGAGTTTGGCCTTACTCAAAAACCCTAGGGCATCATGCTCTAGTATTTATATTTCTGCATATTTTTTAGCACAGGTGGAGATGTGACATATTTTTGGTTGGCAAGGCTACACCCATGTCATGATGGCAGCAGGCTGGATTCCTGCCTGGATTTGACCTCACATGCCAGATAAATAGTGTCTTCTGCATTCCTGTCTTTACGAGCTGCCTCCTGAAGGCCAGTGGCTGATTAACATCTGAACTTCAATACTGAGAATTTTCCCTATCACCACGGCATCTGTGTCTTCCATCCTACAAGGATATGAGGTTTGAATTGTCCCTGCCCTTGAATTTTCATCTCACATATTCCTACTCAGCAGTAAAGATTCTTAAATTCCCAAATATCAGAGAGATAGTTCACACCTGCAGTATAAACAGAATATTGTTTAAAAGCCATGCGGAGTTCCTCAGTCAGTGAAGATTTGTATAGTCTGGAAAACTGTGCTGTCTCTTACTTTCTTGCAAAAAACACCTCTACATAAACTGTAAAGGAAGGAGGTATCTAAGGAAGTGAAGGACATCATTGTTATTTTCTGCAGGAAAAAGACTACATATTTTTCAGCATGTTTCTTAATAAGTACAAGTAGTCGGGTGTCTATTATGCAATGAATTAGGCCTCCAGTAACATTTTTTTAAGGCAGCTGTATGGCTTCACAGAATCATAAAAGTCATGGGCAGATTAAATGATCTAAGATGATATACTCATTTTTCCATTCCTCTCCTGGTAAATGATTGTTCTCTGAGCAATGTTTTTCCAGTGCTTTTTCTGTTCTGTTTAAAGGAATCAGACAATAGGGGCTCCCATTGTTTTCTCAGGAGGTTATTTTAGAGCCAAAAAATTCTCCTTAGATATAATCAGTAAATTTGTCATAATATTATTTTATTTTCATGTAGCTCATGTCGTTAATTTCACTCATGCTCAAATCATATCTTTGTGATGTTTACACTCTCAAAATCCTTACAAGAGTTGCTGTAATGAATGTATGTATGTTCCCCCAGTTATGTGTTAGTCTTAAATGAGATCTGTATCAGTGGGTTCCTATATGTGCCTTGTGTTATCTTGGATTTAATAAATTTATGCCAAAATAGTGATCTACTAATACAGATCCCTCAAAGTTAAATTTTTCCTTGCTTTATCTTTTTTGACGTGTCCTTTTTTAATCCCTTCCAATTTGCTGATTTTTTTTCTGGATTTTCTAAAGATTGAATATGATCTTGAAGGTTTAAAATATGCATCTCTGTCTTTGGAAACAGATGTTAATGTCCCAGTTCCTCCCGGTAAGGTGGAGGTTCTCAGGTACTTTGAGGTAAGAATACACAGAATTAAATTTTCTTATCTTACAGATAAACACCACACTTTTTAAAGTACTCCAGCACACAGTCATTCATATTTATAACTTGTACAAAGTCACAGGCAAAATATAGAAAACTTACTTATATTCATGTCAAAACTGAGACAACGTCTGCTTTTCATCAAGTGTAGCGTTTACTATGACCAACAGGCTACAAAAGCCTTGCAACTGATATGACTTGGTTTGCAATACAAAACAAATGCCTTTCACTAGTTTAATTTGACTGTGACAAAGAAATGCCATGAAAGCACATTCTTACAGAGCTAAAATGTGGCTATAAAAAGTGTTACTCTGATCTTAAATCTAAGTTTGTGTCAGT